>NW_015163108.1:354103-354273 GCF_001447785.1 Gekko japonicus | reverse complement strand
ACTGGAGATCACCCAGAATTACAACTGTTGTCCCGGTGACAGAGATCAGTTCCCTGGGATAAAATTGCTGTTTTGGAGGGTTGGGTCTATGGCATCATACCCTGCTGAAGCTGCTTGCCACCCCAAGCCTCACTGTCCCAAGGCTCCACCCCCAAATCTCCAGGAATTTC
>NW_015163108.1:314888-353614 GCF_001447785.1 Gekko japonicus | reverse complement strand
AATCAGCGCTCCGGGGGCACTTGGGGGGGAGGGGGAGGTTTGTGCACACGTGGGCCAGTCCCCACGTGTGCACAAAAATGCTAAAAGTAGAAAAAAATTTCGGGGGGATGTTTGAATCCCCCCGAAAGTGCAAGAGCGTTCCGTGCGCCTCCTCGGAGCCGGGTGGGCGGGGGGGAGGACTGGCCTCGCCACCGCCACCGCCACGCCCGGCAAAGGGGGGGGAAGGATCGGCCTCTCCGCCGCCACTGCCTCGGAGCCGGGCGGCCGGGGGGAGGACCGGCCTCGCCGCCACCGCTGCCGCCGAGCCCAGCAAAGGGGGGGGAAGGACCGGCCTCTCCGCCGCTGCCTCCACCTCGGAGCCAGGGGGGGAGGACCGGCCTCGCCGCCGCCACCGCCTCCTCGGGGAGATCAAGCGGGGGGGATGGAGGAGACGGAGCTCTTCTCCCCCCCCCGCGAGTATCGCGGGTCCCCGTCTTGTCATATTCTAAAATCATTAAAATCAACTCCCACCAAAATCACACATCATTAATTGAAAATAGAGCTAAAATACATACAAAGACACCAATTAATAAAAACAGCAATTAAAACATTGATTAGGAAGGAGGGATCACTGATGGAACACCAAAGAGAATAAAAATGTCTTCCCCTGGTGGTGGAAGATTGCAGCAGAAGGGGACAGATGAATGTAGTATAAGAATGTAGTATAAGAATGTGGCCACAGCATGTTTCAGCATATCCTCAACAAATAACCCATTTATATAGTCTCAGCAGAGTTAAGTGGTAAAATGTTTCTTGACTTTATTACTTATGGATGCCAATGGAGAAGTTCAGTGTTTCCATAGTGGGCCATGGTGGTGGGGGGGGGGGGGGGGTGGTATGTGTGCACACTGCTAGAAAATGGGTTGAAAATAAAGATTTTTCCTAGAACTAGGAAAACATGCCCAAAATATTTGCAGTGCTATTTAGTACATTTCTGAGTGCTTGATAAGAAGTGAGCATCTTTACAGTTGTATGAGGTGCTTCTTGCTATTTGTGATTAAACTGGAGCTTGAGTGATTTTACATTACTGGAGATAGCATATTGAAACCTATGCATATGTTCAAATTTACTGAGTCAGAGCTGAACTGGGTGTGGTATGGGGATTACATGAGTAAAACTCACCTGTTCATGTCTAAAACTAGGGGGATCTGTTTTTTAACCAAAGAGAACATAGGCTAGGACAGCTAAACTTCCCCTATCAAAGCTGGGCTTGAAGGAAGTTGCTGAAAGCAACAGAACATTATGAGTAGGGGAGGAACAGAGTTTTTTCCCAACACCATATTTTTTAATATTTAGAAAATTTATATGCTGCCTCTACAACTGCCTGTTCAATGCAGTTTACAATTAATGCATTCCATTTTTGTTAGCGAAATACCCCTACCTCCATTCTAGAAATGAATAGGTATATACATACAGACCAGCGTCTAGCTGAAATTTTTGTTGTCCAGTCCCCTTCTATTTGCCAAGGGGTGATAGGGCTGGATTCCATGTTTTTTGATGTTGACTTTCAAGCGAACTTATGCGCTCTCCTCTTTTACCCTCAGCAAGAAGTTCTTGCGATCCTCTTCACTTTCTGCCATTAGATTGGTATCGTCTGCATATCTGAGGTCATTGTTGTTTTTCCCAGCAATCTTAATCTGGTTTGTGATTCATCCAGTCCAGCATTTCACATGATGTGCTCTGCATATAAATAAGCAGGGTGACAATATTCATCCTTTTCGTACTACTTTTCCTATGCTAAACCAATCAGTTGTTCCATATCTGGTTCTAACTGTCACTTCTTGATCCTTATACAGTTTTCTCAAGAGACATGTGAGGTGGTCTTTAAGGGCTTGCCACAGTGGTCCACACAATCAAAGGCTTTAGCATAGTCAATGAAGCAGAAGTAGATGTTTTTCTGGTACTCCCTTGCTTTCTACATAATCCAGCAAATGCTGGCAATTTGATCTCTAGTTCCTCTATCTCTTTGAAACCCAGCTTGTACTTCTGGCAGTTCTCTATCCATGTACGGCTGAAGTCTAGCTTGTAGAAACTTGAGCATGACCTTGTTAGAGTGTGAAATGAGTGCAATTGTTTGATAGATTGAACATTCTTTGGCATTGCCCTTCTTTGGGATTGGAATGTAAACTGACCTTTTCCAATCCTGTGGCTACGGTTGTGTTTTCCAAATTTGCTAGTATATTTAGTGCAGCATTTTAACAGCATCATCTTTTAAGACTTTGAATAGTTCAGCTGCTTTGTTGTTAGTAATGCTTTCTAAGGCCCATTTGACTTCACACTCCAGGATGTCAAGGACATTTGTGGTTGTCAAGTACATTTAGATCCTTCTTGGCTGCAGTCACACGGAGCATTAGCCATGCTACAGAGATGGAAGATAGGCGGATATTCCAGGTGTGATCAAACCACAATGTCTGGGAAGTGTAGAGCTCTGGGAAGTGTAGTATTTGGCTAACCCAAGGCTTCCCACCAAAGATGCACCGTAAAAAACTAGTACCTCCGAGGTACTAGTTTCTGGAAACCGCAGGGCAAGGGCAGGCGTCTGATCACATTTCTGTTGGTAGCTCGTGACATCCAGCAACCCGCCCATGTCCCGTTGCGAAAAGGGGGTTTTTTTTTCCAAGTCTCCACAGGATGCGCACAAGCACCCAACTGCGCATGCTCACACTTCGGTTACAAAAAAAACCACAACCCCTGCTGCGCCACTTCTTTGCCGGGCCGCAGGATTGACGTATGATCGGCACCTCCCCCCAAACCACAGGACATCGGCGATTTGGCGGCCGTGCAGTAGTTCGCTCCGGGGCAAACAGCTATGCCTCCCCCCGCGATATCCGGCCCGTGTGACCGGGGCCCTTATATCGTTCTTTTGTGTATTCTTGCCACCTCTTCTTAATTTCTTCTTCTTCTGTTAGGTCCATACTGTTTTTGTCCTTTATCATGGTCAGTTTTGCATGGAACATTCCCTTGATTTCTGAAATTTTCTTGAAGAGATCTGTAGTCCTTCCCATTCTATTGTTTTCCTCTATCCATAGAACTTACATTCCAGGTTCCTATGCAGTATTGTTCTTTGCCGCATCGGACTTTCCTTTCACCATCAGACACATCCACAGCTGAGCATCTTTTCGGCTTTGGCCCATCCACTTCACTCTTTCTGGGGTACTTGCCCTCTGCTCTTGCCCAGGAGCATATTGGACACCTTCCAACCTGAGGGTCTCATCTTCCAGCATCATATCTTTTAGCCTTTTGTTATTATCCATGGGGTTTTCTTGGCAAAGATACTGGAATGGGATGCCATTTCCTTCTCCAGTGGATCACATTTCATCTGAGTTCTCCGCTGTGGTCTGTCCATCCTGGGTGGCCCTCCATGGCATAACCCGCAGCCTCATTGAACCATGCAAGTCCTCTTGCCATGTCAAGGCAGCGATCCATGAGAGAGATAGCTGAAATACCGTAGCATAAATGAATATGAGTGCATGAAACATAATATGAAAATGCACATCTGAAATTGTGCAGTGTGTAAACTTGCTCACATGCAGTGAAAGTTAAGGCTTGGCATAACTTAAAGTTTTCATGCTTTTGAGAGCATGGCTGAATTTGTAAGTGGTTTAGTCCAAAGCTTTGTAGAACCAAAACAGACAATATGTGTGAGTGCAAAAAAAAAAAGCTTGCTCATGTTTTTCTGACACAGTTTGTGAACTCTTTGTGAGTATTGTTTTATTTATTTATTTAGAAATTTAAATGCCACCTCTCCAGAGACCTGATTAATGCAGCTCTCGCAAAGTACAAACAATACATTAGTAAAAACTGGAAGATAAAGAATTATCAGTAGTAAAACAAGCCATAAAAATCAGCAAGGGGCATAAAGCAGGATTTGGCAGCACAAAATGATACATATGAAATAGTCTTCAGCAGGGGTCATTTGGGGGGGGACGCGGGGGACGCCATCCCCCCGGGTGAGGTGCGGGAGGGCGGGGCCTGGAGCTCCCTGCTGGTGCCCGCTGGAGGTCGCCGCTGGCTGTGGGGAGGACACACTTCCGGTGATGTCAGGGGGTGTGGCATATGCTAATGAGTTATGCTGAGTCCCCCTAGCTCTTTTTCTACGAAATGACCCCTGGTCTTCAGGCTTGCAGCTGACAATGAAAACAGGAACTTTTTGACCTGGTGCCTACAGTAAAGTAGATGCCAGGTGAGCATCAAGGGGGAAGGCATGCTGAAGACAAGGTGCCACTATCAAAAGTCTTACCTCTACTTGCTACCTGTCTGCAGGCAGAGGTATAGAAAGCCGGGCTTGGGAAGAAAAACATGCTGGAAACTATAGGAGGAGGTGGTCCTGAAAGTGCATGAGCCCTGAGTCACTTGCAAGGAAATCCTAAGAACACAGTGATGGGAATAAGCCTTATTGAACAGATCTGAGTTGGATTCTGAGACTGAGTAGATCTACTTAGGATGGCACTGTTACAGCCTTAAAGGGATCTGAATTGGGCCAATAACTGATAACAGCAGTGGGTGATATGATCCCTGTATACAGCCTCTGACAGTGGTATAGTTGCTGTATTTTGGACCAACTGGTTTCCAAATGTTTTCCAAAGACTGCCCGATGTGAAGCACATTCATTATTCATTTGCTTTCTCAAAACCTCTCCAACTAGTCCCCTATAAACCTAAGCTTATGTTACTGTAAAGCTAAATTCATAGCACATGTGTTTACAAATTATATTATAAAGTTATGCCAGTGATGGCAGGATGCTGAAGAATATTTAGCAAACATTTGAAGCAATTTCCTAGAGTTACCCACCATCTTACTATAACCATGCTCAGTGAATGCACACTACAAAATTGACCTTTCTGTGTGTCACTAGGCATCAAGTGTTATTTTGACTGCATATAAATACCTTCAGGAACCTCATCTAAAATTATGTAATATCCTGAGCCACAACATGTTCTTTATAACTAAATCAAACTGGTCTCTTTCCTCTGTCAATCATGAAAAGTGCAATTAAAAACAAAAGCCAACATAGAATTAAAAATATGAGGCTTACTATCTCTTTCCTGAATCAGTCATACAGTCCAACAGTATTTGGCCAAATTTTAAAAACCAGTAATGCTTGAAAAAAATAAGTGTCATAGGGATGTGCCAAAGTAGCCTGGCATGTTAAGCAGTGTTAGAGGAGTAAAATATTCAGTGGTAGGTAGAGTTCAGTGATATATGAGCATGCACAGAGCAAAGCTGGTGTTGGTGGAAAGTATTATCAAGTCCCTGCTGACTTAGGGAAGCTCTGTGGGATTTTCATGGCAAGAAATGTTCAGAGGCAGTTTGCCATTGCGTGCCTCTGTGTAGCAACCCTTGACTTCCTTGGTGGTCACCCATCCAAGCACTAACCAGGACCAACCCTGCTTAGCTCTCAAGATCTGATGACATCAGGCTGGCCTGGGGTATCCAGGTCAGGGCTAAAACTAAGCTAGCCATGAGGAATTGAAGGACGATGAATAGAGAGATCTCATAAGGTGTGAACAGAGTGATGGAAAGTAAGTACAGGATCTTAAGAAGAGAGAATAACACATTGGTGGCAAAGGAAGAGAAATTTGATTTTAACAGAATTATGAATACACAGCAGTATGAACTGCAAACATCTCCCCTGACACATTGAGATGTTCTGAATAGAGAACATAATGTGTTGATCACTGCTAGCAGGCTCTCTTAACAGCATTTTCATAAGTGTTAATAAGAGCAGGGTGGCAAAATATGTGAGTTGTACTGAATATGTATGACTTATTTTAGTTCACTTAGTGACGACACACACACACACAAAAGACCCACTATGTATCAAGTCTGAAGAAACCCATTTTAAATTATGTATTTTCCCTAAAGTGCATCCTAATTACCAAAAATGTCAAATGATACTTTAGCGAAAAGTGTAAACAAATCTCAAATGGCATTTTTTTTACAACTACTTAGCATTTGAAGTACAAGATTTCCTATTCTTGAGAAACACTGAAGCAATCACATTAATATGTTTTATATTCACTTTCTGGTAGGTAGGTAGGTAGGTAGGTAGGTAGGTAGGTAGGTAGGTAGGTAGGTAGAAAGTGGCATATAAATATTTGCATAATCAGTTTTGAAATGATTATAGCATTTGCTTAACTTGAAAAACTGTTTCCAGATTAAGAATCATTCAAAAAAGAAATGTAGAGCTCATAGTCTAGGATATATATGTATACACACACACATATGTATATGTATGTACATGTACACCTATACAACAATGTATATTTTGAAGAAATGTTTGTTTTTTTCCTTTGGATGTTTGAAATGAGCAAAATTTTCACTCTGAGTTTTAAAAGGTTTTTCTCTCTCTGGGCAGAGAACAGGCAGGAAGGGAGGAAGTCAGTTCAGTTGCTTTCCAGACTTACCTCAGCCCACCTTCATACAAATGCTAATAGGTCTAGACAATGGGATGGTCAAAGTCCTCCCCCGCTTCAAGCAGGGAACAGAGAGTTGGATGACTTAAATACTATATAGACTTCAGGAAGGAAGAAACTGGAGATTTCCAGGAAAAGCCTCTTTGACCCGGCCTGACCTGGTCAGTGGGTGGGGAAAAGAGAGGTGATAAAACTCAGGGGAACACAGGCTTTTTGGTGTGGCGTCTGTCACAGCAGGCAGAACTCTTAACTGAGGTTTGGAGGAGGCAGCCATTGGTCATGTGGAGAGCTGGAGGAAACTTCAAGATACCGGTAACTCTGTAGAGATATGTAACTTCCTAAACTAAGGAGCCTGTCCTATAATTTAACATATGATAGGGCATGTACAGAGAGAGGGACACAGGAATTGTGTTTTACCCATTTTTAAAAGTCCCTTGCTCAATCTGGTGCTGGGCTAAAAGTATGTTTGTGAACGTTCTCTTTTTAATAAATACTTTATAACCTTTTATGCTGGTAGTGGTTCTCTATACCACATAGATCTCTACCATCTTGGACACGCTATTTTAAAGGGAGCATTGGGGGAAGGAAGTCAGTTGACAAGTGGCTATTCCTTCTGGGGAGCACAAGACAGTAAATGGTCCCGGTGGTGACCAGACACTGGGAAGCAGGAAACACAGAGGCAAGACTTCAGAAGTTGGAAGGGAAGCTGGGAGTCCTGACCCTCCCAGCAGGCAATTCTTACAAAGGTCAGGTGGTGGCAGTGGGTTACCTGAGAGAGAGAACAGCCTCTCCAGGTGTTGGGAAATCCTTGGAAGGCTGGGTGGAACAGGGCCTGCAGGCTGAAGCAGGCCTGTTCCACCACAATATGCATATGAAATCCTGCCAGTAGATACCCTAGCAGTAGTCATCTGTTATAGGCAAGCCTTGCTGGACTAAGTACTTGATAATTTTGTGAGTTAAGCCTGAAAATAATATGAAAAGCAAACGTTCCTTAGACCAAAGGAAATGAAGGATATTTGGCAATGGAAAGTACTGTCAAGTCACAGCCAATTTATGGCAACACCTGATGGTTTTCAAGGCAACAGACATTCAGAGGTGGTTTGCCATTGGGACTTCCTTAGTGGCCTCCCAGCCAAGTACTACCCAAGGCTAAGCTTCTGAGATCTGATGAGATTGGGTGAGGTTGGGCCATCTGGGATATTTACTACTCAGAAAAACAGATGCATTAGCGCCAAAATAATAGTAATCCAGGACATGTATCAAATCATGTGATTGTATCAAATATGCAACAGATGCTTACTAATTTGAGAGAGCTGTAAATAGCAGAAGAAGAAGAAATGCTATTAATTCTCAAGGACTGAGCTTCCATTTAGCCCTCACTCGTGATCATGACATATGGTTCCCATGCATTTGGCATTACATACATAAAATGAAATCATGACTGTGTTGGGTGAATCCAAGTCTGAATTTTTGGCCACCTTTGAAAAAGTCTATTTAAAGTAAATTTTTAAAAGACAGTAACACATAAAGCTAGGGTTAGTGCCGAGGTCTGGCTCAATATTCTTAACCTACTTAAATTTCATTACTATATGCATATGCAATCAAAGCCACACATGTCGAGTAATTTCCAGCAACCTGTTTTAATCACTCTATTAAGATACTCACAGAAACTCTCATTTCTCTTTCTAGAGTTAATTCTCTTTGCCTTGATTAATGTGTGTGTATGTGTGTATGTGTGTTAAGTGCCATCAAGTCACTTCTGACTTATGGGGACCCTATGAATTAATGACTTCCAAAACGTCCCATTGTTAATAGCTTTGTTCAGGTCTTGCAAACTGAGGACCATGGCTTCCTTGATTGAGTCAATCCATCTCAAGTCTTCTTATTTTCCTGCTGCCTTCAACTTTTCCTAGCATTACTGTCTTTTTCAGTGACTCTTGTCTAGCCATAATGTGATCACAGTATGATAGCCTCAGTTTGGTCATTTTAGCTTCTGGGGAGAGTTCATATTTGATTTCATTTAGAACCCACTTATTTGTCTTTTTTGGTGGTCCATGGTAACACTCTCCTCCAACACCACATTTCAAATGACATCTTTCTTCCTATCAGCTTTCTTCATTGTCCGCCTTTCACACCAATACAAAGTAATGGCTAATACTAAGAATTATCTTGATCTTGGTTGCCAGTTACATATCCTTACATTTAAGGACCTTTTCTGGCTTCTTTATGGCTGCTCTTCCCAGGATCAATCTCCTTTGGATCTCTTGGTTGCAGTCTTCCCCCACAATTCATGTATAATACTAATATATTCAGACTTCCATTTTTTCCCCCTTTCACCTTTCCATAAAACTACAGGGTCAATTCGGATTTTGTTGTTCAGTCGCACAGTCGAGTCTGACTCTTCGTGACCCCATGGACCAGATCACGCCAGGCCTTCCAGTTTTCCGGTTTTCCGCCGTCCTCTGAAGTTTGCTCAATTTCATGTTCATTGCATCTATGACACTGTCTAACCATCTCATCCTTTGCCGTCCCTGTCATCTTTGATCTTCAATCTTTCCCAGCATCAGGGTCTTCTCCAGTGAGTGCTCCCTTCTCATTTGGTGGCCAAAGTATTTGAGCTTCAGTTGTTGGCAGGGTGATGTCTCTATTTTTCATCATGCTGTTTAGGTTCGCCATCGCTTTCCTCCCAAGGAGCAGGCATCTTTTAATTTCATGGCTGCAGTCACAGTCTGCGGTGATCTGGGATCCCAGGAACGTGAAGTCTGTCACTACTTCCACGACTTCCGCTTCTATTTGCCATGGAGTGATGGGGCCGGATGCCATGATCTTAGTTTTTTTGATGTTGAGCTTCAAGCCCACTTTTGCGCTCTCCTCTTTTATCCTAAGCAAGAGGCTCTTTAGGTCCTCTTCACTTTCTGCCATTAGAGTGGTATCGTCTGCATATCTGAGGTTGTTGATCTTTTCCCCAGCAATCTTAATTCCCACTTGTGAAACCATAGTGTAATTAAATAGTTACTTGATCATCCAAATACTGATCTCTGCATTAACTGTGGTTAATTTGGGCCTCTGAAACTAGGAATTGAAGACAGGATATGAAGTGGTTTACTAACCACAGTAAACATGGCTTCATTATATATACAAATGTAGTATCCTGGCTTATTCCTGACTGGTGTACTGATCACCATTCTCTACATCTGCCCTCCCCCACAGTACCACCTGGAATTAGTGGCTAAAATCCAAATCATTCTTGCCTATAGATACCTCTCACTAGGAAGCTAGCTTTCCCTATCCTGATCTCAAAGTCCATTCATATATTTATTTATTATTTACTTATTTCATTCCATTTATTAATCACCTGTCCCCACAGTTGTGGGGCTCTAGGTGATGGACAGAGTTCTAAAAGCATAAAAGCATAAGCATAAAACCAAGTCCAACAACATACAGTAATTAAAACAAGTGGCGAAAAATTTGTTGCTCCCTCCCATGTCTGGTCTGTGGGTGCTTCACATGTTCAGGGGAGGAGTAAGCTCTATAAGGAGTAGGGGTCCAAGTAGGATGCCAGCCATGATGTTTAGCCATTGCTGTCCTCAGCCAAATGCCTGGCGGAACATCCTTGCCTTACAGGCCCTGCGGAATTGCATGAGATCCCACAGGGCCCTGATGCTTTTGGCAGAGAGTTCCACCAGGTTGAGGCCAGGGCCAAATAAGCCGTGGCTCTGGTCGAGGACAGCCAGTTCTCTCTGGGGCTGGGGACCACCAGCAAGTTGTTCTGTGAAGAGCGTAATGCTCTCCTGGGGGTGTAATGGAGGAGGCGGTCCCACAGCTATGTCAGTCCCAGACCACTCAAGGTCTTGAAGGTCAGAACCAGAACCTTGAACTTGACTCGGTGCTCCACTGGAAGCCAGTGCAGCTGGCACAGCACAGGTCGAATATGCGCAGTCTGTGGGGTTCCTGTTAGGATGTGTGCTGCCACACTCTGGATCAGTTGGAGCTTCTGGGTCAGTCCCAAGGGCAGGCCAGCATAGAGCAAGTTACAGTAGTCTAGCCTGGAGGTGACAGTCACATGGATTACTGTGGCTAGGACACAGTAGGGTTGCCAGCTCTGGTTTGAGAATATCTGGAAATTTGGGTGGGGGTGGAGCCTGGGAAGGGTGGGGTTTAGGAAAGGAGGGACCTCAGTGGGATGTAATGCCATAGAGTCCACTCTCCAAAACAGCCATTTCCTCCCAGGGAACTGATCTTGGTCACCTGGAGAACAATTGTAATAATGGGAGATCTCCAGGTGTCACCTGGAGGTTGAAACCCTACTCAAAGCTCCTGCTTTCATCCCCTTAAAGGCTCAGTAATGAGGTACCAATAATGAGCTACTCAGTAATGAGTTATCAACGCATACTCATGTGAAATAAGGCAACACTAACACCTGTCTTTACTGCCAGCAACAGAATGGTTTATACAAGTATCCTATCTTAATCTTTTGAGATAATGGACTTGGTTGGAAGGTTGATGGATGGAGAGAAAACAAACAGGTCTGCTTCTCTGCATTCACCCCTGTTGAAGGCTACCTGCTCCTTGGAGGTAAGCATACTGTCTCTGCACTCAGGTCATCCCATGGCGATCTCCCTTAATATGCCTTCCATCCCCACTTTGGAAATAACCTGTCCCAGAATTCTCTAGTAAAAGATGAGTGAATGACTTAAAATGCATGTGCCTTCCAGAGGCATAGGAACTGCTAGGACATGGTGAGTAGTAGATCATTAATATGTACAAATCAGTGAAAATAAGTAAAGGCCAGGCCCCCCAATTTTGCTCTCACCCCAACAATGTCCCTATGTGCACTCTAATTTCTTCCATGATTGTACAATTCCTTCTTAGCAGCACAGATATAGAACTGAAGCCAATATCCTTCGTACATGTGTGTTCAGATTCTGGAATTAGTTGTTAGTACCTTTTGAAAATTAGAATGGTTAGATGGAGGGCCCTCTTTGAGTAAATCTGTTTTTGTCTTTTGTTTAGGGTTTTCCCCCCCAGATCATGTTAATTACCTGTCATTTTTCCTCACACACTGGCTCATACGACAAGGTGGCATCTGAAACTCAAATATCTATTCATAGATAATATTTGTCACCTCTCATTTACAAGTTTTACATTTAGAAGGCTTAGATGTCAGTCTCAACCCAATTTTCCACTCCAACTATAGCAGTCTTTTATCATGAAACAATACATAATGTTAAAATTGAGGAGGCAGCTGTCTATTTAGATTTTATCATCCTACAAATTTCACCTCAGCCCAAATTAACACATCATCAGCATATGGGGTTAGAATATCTCAAATTGGCATGACCACTAAAAGCAGATGTTTGAGAATGCTGTGTCTGGAATGAAATTTATACCAGACAGTTATTGAACTAAACAATGAATAAAAGGCCTTTCACAAAGTCATAACAAAACCTGCACCAAAAGGTGACTGGATACAACATTCAAATAAAAGAGAGAGCAAAAATTTAACAAAATGGAGTCATCAAGTGGATCTGTTAGCATCCCTGGATTTATAAATCAATAAAGTGATTAGACTCAGTCATTAATGTAAATCTTTTTCCCTGACAGATACCCTTTTAATAAATCATTCATGCATAACGAAATTTTCTTGTGTAGTACAGATCTTCAGTCCACTATATTGCTTCTAATACTATGACAAATGCATAATGTAAAAGTAAGAAGCTACACAAACACAGCACATTACAGCATGAATATGACATACTTTGGCATTTTAGCATGACTCCTTGCTCAGAAAGTGATGTCAGAAGCTTTCAGTCTCACTAGAAGCTAGCACAAACCCTTCACCCCCAAAAAACTATGGTCATGCTCCCTCTAAGCTGTGGAGTCTTGTGAGCAAAAATTCTACTTCGTGAGCGACTGGCATTAAAGCTGTGAGCGAGTGATTTGGCTGCTCCGGAGCCATCCTTCCTGAGCTAAGACAAGAATGCATGAGCCGGAGGCTTAAAAACTGTGAGCTAACTCACACTCACTCAGTTTAGAGGGAACACTGGCTACAACTTGCTGTCAATTGAGCACCCTACCTGAGTGTCTCCCCACCCCACCCCAGGAGCATTGTGCTGTCTCTCTGTGCTGGCTGCCTTATTAAAGTGAAATTGATAATGTCAGAGCCTGCAATAACAAAAGAAACCAGAACTGGGTTTCTGGTTCCAGAATCTGGAGAACTGGGTTTGATTCCCCACTCCTTCACACGAAGCCAGCTGGATTACCTTGGGTCAGTCACACTTCTCTCAGCTCTCTCAGCCCCACCTATCTCACAGGATGTCTGTTATGGGGATGGGAAGCATGATACTGAGTGCAGTAAATAAATCTCCCAAGAAGTATATTGCAAAAAAGGTAAAATTACATTTATTCAAGTATAAAGGTAAAGGTTTTCCTTGCTCGAAAGCTTGTCGAATCCGACTGACCCAGTTCATATTCACGTTGCAAGTCAAAAGGGGAGAGAGAAGAGTACTTTCCCTGTCGCAAATGGCCAGCTTGTCCGGCATCATGTGTGTGAGAGTATGAGGGTGTTGTATCTACAATGCAGAGACGTGTTTCCATGGAAGGCCATATAAGGAGAGTGAGAGGACAAAGGGAGAGGAGAGGTCACAGGGCAGCTCCCAGTTTAAGACAGGCATCCCATTCAAGGAGATAACACCTCTACAACGCCCCACACTGTCTAGGCATGCTGAATCGCTCACTCCAACAATAACAAATAAGGCTTCCATCTCACTGTTCCAAAGAGATCTCTGTAGATCCTTCACTCCTCCTTCTCCTTGCTAACCTTCTACAACTATTCCTATGTGCAAGGTCTAAATTAGGAATTCTAGCATACATGAATAAGATAACATTCAAATTATTCCAGTTCTTTAACAGGCTCTACAGTTTTCTCTCCTGCTTCTCTCAAAAATTGTATAACCACAGAGACAGACCTTGTTTCGAAATCCTTTGATTTGTTTGTTGTATGGTGATCTCCCAAATCACCTTTAGTATTCAGTATTTCAGTCTGACGTTCTCTGAGATTTTGATTGCAGGTCACTTATAATGATTCAATGTATGGGAGTGGAGAAAAATCTTACAAGATGTTTTCAACTGTTATTTACACTTTCAGATTAATATGTTTTTATATCAACTACAGGTGGCCTTGGTTAACACCAGGCTTTTCATAAGAAAGAAACCTATTATTAGAGCTTTGATCATTCAATCTTACCACCTAGTTTCAAAATCAGATTACTTACAAAGCCTTTTGACCAGGTCCAATTTTTTGACTATTACTCTATTAAGCCTGCTTTTATGTAAAAGAAACTCAGGGAATGAAATCAAAGGAGTCTTTCCAAATTGTTCCAGACGGAAGGTTTAGAGGGATACCAACTATGTCTACAGATTAAATTAGAACACAGTTTGCCTTACTGCATCCAGCCAAGTTATATTAGGTGGAAAAGATTTGTGAACAAGGAACAGGGAGTATTTTCTCTCACAGAAAAAGCTCCGAGCTGGAGCACTTGTTAAGTCACTGACAGGATGTTGCCACAAATGCCTCACTGCCCAAACAGTGATCCTGCACAATGGTTATAAAGTAGGATTACATACTGTGAAGCCCCTCCCCCACCCCCAGAATACATTTTGGATCCATCTGCTGCAAGAAACATAAACTGGAGACTTGCAACATGATGGCAAAAATCTGCTTGGCTAGTACAGTAATTATGCATTAGAACCATGGTTAGGCTAGCTCACTATGGCAGCCTCTTTTTTTTTGTACCATCTATAGAATGACACTGATAATAATAAAATATTGCCAGCTCTTGAAGGGCTTTATATCCATACAGAGCAGACTTAATTTAGCACTATAAAATGGTTCAGCACGTGTGCGTGTGTGTGTGTGTGTTGAAGATAAGAGTGAGGAAGCTTGTGAAAGGCCACCTACTGAGTTCATGACTGGAAAGGATTGGACCAGGGTCTTTCTCATCTCATGACTCCTACATTCTCCTAACTACATTACACCAGTTCTAAAACTGGAAACTCTATCATGTGCTCCAGCGCTCAGTACATCTGGGAGTACTTTGTTTTTCATGCATTTGTTCTTTGGCAATACTGGTCTATGACAGCTTCATTTTGCCTAATTATATTTTGTTTTGCTTTGTCTTTGCTGAACAAAACAAATTGTGTTGTGCATAAAAATCTGTCAAGGTTGTTGAGTATGTAAGAGCCAACTTCAAATCGCAATCAGTCTGTAACACCTGACTTTTCATTTTCAAAAGAAACTATTATTAGTAATAAACAGAGTGAAAAAAGGGACTTAACCTATAAATCTCATGTTTAAAAAACCATATGCTCAAAACCAAGGCTCCCATTAATGTTGCTTCTGCTTACTGAGCGGCCAACCACAGCCTTTCTGACTTCATTCTGTTCTGGGGTATATGCCGTTTTCTCCTCCCTGACTATACTTTTTGTTACCACAAGTGCTCCCTTTCATGTGTAGCCTTAGATACATGTGGGCTGAATCTGCATCTGCTGTGTAAAGCAGTTTCAGTCTGCTGCAGCGCCGTTGTACTCTGTTCCACTTTCCCTCGCATTCTGGCTCAGAATAAAGCCTAGGTGTCTGCATCAGTCCTCACCGTGGCACAGGAGGGAGAGCACACATGAGAGGGGGGAGGCCTCCCAGGGCACCAGCAGGGCACTATGTGCTGTGGGGAGGAAATGGCACCCACAACTCCCCTGCAGAAAGTAAAGGAGGGTGACCTGGTGGGGGGCAGAGGGGGGCTGGAAAGTGAACAAGCTGGGTGGGTGTGCTTCTAACCCACCAGCAATAAATAAATAAATAAATAAATACTCACAGAAAAATGTTCCCTAGCTGCTTTTAAACACACAGATGACTGGGGGGGGGGGAGAGAATTTGGTTCCAGTTGTCTGCTTTTTGCTCACAGCATCTTGAGGGCGGGGAGGAGCAATTGGAAATGCTTTAAACGAGATCCAGATAATGCACTGGGATGCTGTAGTGACCTCGGAGTGGCCACTACAGGGCAACGAAATGATGCAGACTGCCAATGCTGAGCTGATGCAATAGGAAGGCGATGGCAACTTGCAATGTAGACAGGAATTTGTGAGATGATGTGAAATTGAAGGCACAGCAGCGGAAAAGACCAATGCAGATTGGACCGTGGACTCTCTAACTCACCCAGAACTGCAACCAATCTGTGGGAATTAAACTCGGTGTCAGGGAAAGTCTCCTCCTGCTTCAATAACTTGGCGAGCTTGGAAAACTGACACACTTGCCAATAAGGGGAAACTGAACATGTAATTCAGGGATAATTACCTGGATAGTGTGCAAGTAAACTCAAAGTGCCTTTAATAGTCCACCACTAACCAGGAAACAACCAGATCTTTTCCAAAACAAGGTTTCACATTTACTGAGGGAAAAATAGGTGTCCAGGAATGGCTTTTCATAAGAACAGTGAAACTGTTGTGTTCAGAAGGAGGTGCATATGAAGAGTTGCATGAGAGCAGAGGGGAAAAGTAGAAGAGAGCCAAACCTCTGGCTGAGTGAGAATTCTGCACCAGAATGACCATGAGAAGAAGTAGAAGACAGGGGGGATTTAAAGAAGGGGGAGGTTTTTCACAGAAAAGGAGGGAGCTGAGAAGGAGTTTACCTATCCTCAGTCTGCTGAGCTAGGTGGATGTTGCTTGTTTAGATGGTCCAGAGATTCAGTGTAGGTGACCCATAGGCAGAGCTTCCAAAGGCCTCAAGGAAATAGTAAGAAGGCATGCTGGTCCCAAAAGAGAAGAGTGGAATTGGCAGAGGGGTGAGACTGCACAGTTTTGGCTGGCAGCACAGCAATAGTTATAGGAGCCAGCACAAAATAATAATTGTAAATTCCAGACATTCCGGGTGAGTCCAAGATTAGAATTTCTTAACTTTCTGAAGGAGGGGGGCTTCCCAGAAAGGTAGCAAAAGGTGATTCCATCCAGGCAGGGCAGACAAAAGGGCAGGCAGGGTAGAGGCTTCACCCAGGCCTGACTCAGGTTGGAGGAGACATTCAGGCAATGTCAATAAAAAGCAGTCAATCTAATAGCAATCAATTTTGCACTCAGGAAGACTTGCTCTTGCTGATGAAATTACATTGATAGACCTTGATGGGTGCTTGGCTTTGCATTCTCCTGTGGCAATGGGTAGGTATGCAGAGGTCCCCATCAGTGAATCAATCTCCCACCCAAGTATTTGGCCATTCATAATAATGAATGAACACTGATCTCACCTTTTTCAAAGCAAGGCATTGGTAGCTCCTAAAATGGTTGTCAAGGCAAATTTAGCCTAGATGGAGTCGGGAAAGAGAGCACACATCTAGAAGGAGGTCCTCAGTAATATTTTCCTCTTCATAGCCTCTAATCTCCTGCTACTGTTCTTTCTAGCTTAACCTATGTTACCTATGATACCTGGAGACCCTCTATCTTGGTGCCTTGGTAGATAAAGCTACTGCACCACTTTCTTTTTCTCACAGAAAACAAGCACAGTCACAAATTTTTATATTGAACTGAATTATTTCTTGAGGACGGAAGTGATAAATTGAAATTTAAATTAAACAAGACAGAGGTACAGTTCAGTGTTCCCTCTAAGTTGAGTTAGTGTGAGCTAGCTCCCAGTTTTTTAGCCTCACAAATTTTTGTCTTAGCTCAGGAAGGATGGCTCCAGAGCAAACTAATTTATGCAGTAGCCAAATCGCTCGCTCACGACTTTAGTGCCAGTAGCTCACAAAGTAGAATTTTTGCTCACAAGATTCCACAGCTTAAAGGGAGCACTGGTTCAGTTAATGGCCTATGGAAGTAGCTAACTGATGTCAGGTTTTTAGCTTTGGGACAATATTAAATCCCACATTGTTTATGGATGCACAAGAGGCATTCCTGGCTCAAAGTATTAATTTCAGTAGGTACACCAGTGGTGGCTCATCCTAGAAAGATAATCTTGCTACACTTATCTGTGCTTCAATAATGCTGAAGCCAGATTACTGTAATGCATTATCTGTTACTCTTCTTGAAAAGTCTTTGGACATTTTTATGGTCTGGAATAGGGTAACAAGCTGCTTCTTGTGGGGAGCAGAAAGTAGTGGTTTAAATGGCTCTGAGACATTAAAACCAAACAGCCATTTAAACCAAACTGCTCAATTGTTGTTTTTTGTGAAGGGCTTTCTGCTCCCCATGAACTGCCATGAATTGCATCAAAATTTGTGGAAGTTCATGGTGGCTCTTAAGTTAGCAAACATCACTTTGTGAACCACAAACTAGCCAAAACTTGTGACTAATTGCATTTTGTGAGCTGTGTTGTGCCCATCCCTAGTCTGAGATCACAGAATTTGATGTACTTCCTATTTGAACCTATCAGTTGTATTCATCTCACAGGCTGTATGGATTAGTTTGCCCACTTTGTGAGAATTCTGTTAGAAGCATAAGGATTATTTTGTATCATGGATTAGGATTTTGTAGTACCTATGTAAAGAAAAGATTGCTATCTACATAATAAGGAATGACACAACTGGTCAGCTGATGTTCAGAGGAAGTTTTTCTACGAAACAGAAGTTTACTCTGGGGAATTTTGTCATCATGGCTCTGTGAGGACTTCTTCTCTGTCTGCACATCTGGAAGAAAAAATACATATAAGGACTTTTTGCTCTTTTGTATTGTTTCATGTATTAAGCACATTTTGTATTACAAGCACTTTTTGTACAGTTTCCTTTGTATCTTTGCTTGCTACTTGCAACAGACAAGACATCTCTGTGGATCTCTTCTGCAAGACACCATGCTGGCAGGTATAAACATGCCTCACCCAATCAGACTTGCATTCACCTGATGCTAGACAAGGTAGCTAGTTGTTTAATGGGAAAGTATCCTTTAGATTAGGCTTCTGTCTACAATGAATGTAAACCTACTTCAATAAAAGTATGTTTTATCTTTTTCTAAAGTATTTGCCTTATGAGTGTTTGCTGTATGTGATCCCACATTTTTTCTAACTGTGCAACTTGGCTATAGTAACTAATAATACTTCCATTAGAGTTTCGTATTTCTGATAGTTGCACCCTATTTATGGAACTCCACTAATGGACTCTTTGCTGAGCACAATTTTTGAGGCCCCTGAAGAAATATGTCCTGTTTACTCAAGCCTCTAGTACCATTTGAAGGTTTTTTCTGTTTTGTTTTTAGTTATTCTTGGCACTGTAGCTTTTTCTGGCTTTGAGTTTTTTATTGCTAATGTGGTTGTATACATTTATACTGTTTTTCTTTAATAGTTTTTATACATTGTAAGCTGCCTTAAATACCCCCTTGAGCAGCAGACACATTTAAAATAAAAATGCATTTGGTGAATTGCCCAGAAGTCGGAGCTAAGTGCTCAACATTTTAATGGTCCTCTTAGTTTGTGTATTCATTGATTTAATAGTTATGTCTCTTCCAGTACTTATATTTCCTCTGCCATTATAGAATTGAAGTTATCACCTATAATTGTCGTATAAAGTAAGGGTACTACATAATTAAATGTTATCTAGACAGAATATTTATATGACACAATCTCTGTGGACAAACTCATCCTACAATACAGTATCACTTTTACCATCAGCATCCCTTTAAATCAGAAAACCTAGGGGGAGGGGCAATTTAAAAAACTAACTCTGATGGATCTAATTGTACTTAGCCCACCACAGAGCTCAGAATTAATGAAACATATGTTTAATTTTGTATGAGTAGTCCCATGGGTCACAATGAAATATTTCACATGCTCAAAATCAAGTCTGAGCTTAGAAGCTTAGAGGAAGAGTTACAGTTTTCTCCATATTGGAAAAATCTTCACATTTGGCTGATATGTTTTGATTATCCTATGTATGAATACCAGATTTTGTCATTTCCTGTTTGATAATCATAAAAAAAATTGGCATTGAGATGAGTTTTGTTTGCTAAAAGGGAATGAAACTATGAAAATCATTAGTTCCACTGTGTCACAGATATTAGAAGGCAATTTTTCAGTACACACAGGTGTTCAAATTAGTTTCAACAACAATATTATCTAGGAAGCATGGGACTACATTTTTGATTATCTTGCCTATGAATATAAATTTCAAAGAACTTTAAAGTATGGCAGCAATTCCCAACCATTGCTTTCATGCACCTGGATTTCCTCTTTGTTAATATTTTATTGATCAACTTAAATCCTCAAATCGTTTTCATACTGGGAGTGGTTTAAAAAGAGCTTTCAAATTGTGAACACTAAGTAAAAATGAACACCCAAAGTTATATGTACAGTCTTTAGTACACATCAGTGACTGCTGAATTTTAACCTTGCTTCTATTGTGCCTGAGCCAAAACCACTGATTTTTTATTCATTTTTGAAAAATATCTCTAATTTTTTCCAATTGTTGTATTGTTGTCCCACGCTATCATTTTATCAGCTTGACTATGGTGACCCATGTGACTTTCTTCATGGCATCATGACACTGTTGTGATGATGTCATAAGAACACAAGAGAAGCCAATGTTGGATCAGGCCAATGGTCCATCCAGTCGAACACTCTGTCACACAGTGGCCAAAAATACCAGGTGCCAAAAATCCAGGTGTCATAGACAGGGGTCATTTCGTAGAAAAAGAGGTGCAGGAGCTCATTAGCATAACTCATTGGCATAACTTATTTGCATATGCCACACCCCCTGACATCACCGGAAGTGTGTCAGAAGGCAACACCCACCACTCAGGCTCCCACTGGACTGTTTTGGATTGCTAGCTATTGGGGGGGGGAACATGCAGATTTGCCCTTGCAGAGGAGGGAGAGCTTGTACCTGAATAAAACTTGGTCTTAAAGGTGCCACTGGACTGTTTTGGACTGGGGGGCCGGAGGGGGGGTGCTCTGCAGCTTACCTGGCTGCTTCTTGCTCTGACTGAGGGCTGCTGGGAGCAGGGGATGGGGCTTGTTGCATGTGCCTGCCCCCTGGGCTCTTTACTGCTGGAGCTCCACTCCTGTGCGCTCCTGCAGGAAATGGCCCCTGGTCGTAGATATCCAGAAACAAAGTACCATGGTTTACTGTAATAATTCAGATTAAATAGCTATGCAGACAGATGATATCAAGGATGGTATGGGAGCACAGAAAAAGAAGGAAAATTGAACTAAAGAAAAGCAGCAGCAATCAGGAAACAAAAGTGATGCTGATTGGCCCTGAAAATGTAAATCTGCTCACAATGAACACATGCTTTACAAGATGATTTTTTAAAATAATTCATCTGGCTATGGTATGTGCCTTTTTATAAAGTAATATCAAAATCATTATAAGTGTCATACTATTATAAATAGTTGTTATGGTATTATGCGAATCAGCACCATGCCCATCAAGTGATGCCCACATTTCTCTAATGATTTTTTAGATATCAACTGCCAGGGTACACATGTTTGCACTCTATGCTAATCCTAATTTGTTTTAATTACAGGGTTAGTGTTGCTGCAATAAGTAAAGCCAAATTTCGTCCTTTTTAGATCTCTATAGAGATAGGAAGAAGAAGGTATTTATAAGCTGGTAGTTTCTTAAAATTCAGGGAAACATTATTTTCCCTTTGACAACTTCTCAAAACATCATGCAAAGAAGACACTGAAGGCGAGTGGATTAGGACAATTAGGACCTGCTCAGAGGAGATATGCAACAGCCAAGAAATGTGTACCTGTTTACATGAATTATCCTGACAAGGCCTACATTATGTTAAATATATATAAAGGTTGATAAATCAAGAATTGCAGTTAAGCTTTTTCTTTATAAATACACAGTGTACCTAGTCTTTAAATTGGTTTATTGGCTGTATTAATAGGGGAAATTATGGACAGAGACAATCCAAATATGAGGCACTGATTGCAAAGCACATGCAACTTATGGCTCAGACATTTGAACAGAAGGATTGTAATTTTTTTTTCCTGGCACAAGGGCAACCTACGAATGCTCTGAAATAAATCATTGTAAGTATCTTTCATAAAACCTGGGCTACTTTCTGCCTTGTTGGTCAAACAGAGCTGGGTAACTGAAATGCAGAATGTTAGTATGCTGTAGCCAGTCTTTCCAGTGGATATCTAAACATTCCAATAACTTTTTCGATATTAGAAAATAGGGACTGTTTTGTCAATATCATTCTGAGCATATGTTATGCCCTGGCTTGATTTTTAATGGTTTCCGCTTCATTTTTAATGACTGCAGTTTTATTACTTTGTCTTATTGTTTTAGTTAAAACCTGCCTCAAGCAGGGTCTTTGGAGATACTTTGTAACAAATTTAGTAGATGATAAACAAATGATGTGTCTTTCTCCCAGATACTTGGTTTGGTATAAGGTTAGAAAATGGACTGCAGCATGTGAGTTCGAGTCCTGTCTCCTCTGGATATTTTGTTGCTGCTGGGAGAGTTTTGCTGCTGGCCAAAAAATGAGCTTTGCTCCTTGATGAGATTCTCGCCTCCTCCCTCCTGTTCCTCATATGAGTGCTTTTTTTTCCACGGAGGAGCTTTCCTTTAGCAAATGATTTGTGGAGATTCCTGGATGATATGGCTAGAGTGGACATGCTTCAATCCCTGTGTCCCTGTGTCAAGAAGGAATGTGTCCAAAGGAGGAGATTTTAATCTCCTTCTGCAAAGATTCCTGGAGTGTGGTAGGTACAAAGTTCCTATAGGCAAACCATGGTGCTCCCTGGAGGACTGTGGTGTGTTCTCTATGTTTTCCCCTTCTTGTGCTCTGGGGAGGGGGGTCAGGTTGTCACCAGGGGTGTGTCAGCATCAGCATGCATTGGTTGCCTGCTTCTGTGCATTGATGACCTGGAGGCATTTAGATTTGTAGATGTGGGCAAGGTCACTATGAGCTCCAGTGTAGTTGCTATGCTCTCAGCTCATTCAGGTTGGATCCTTCTTGCTATTTCTTTTTTTTTTCTACTGACAGTGCATAAAATACTTGCTTGCTACACTAGCACTATGCTGGCATTAACAATCCTGGCATTAATATATGAGGCTTGGGATTGAATTGCCTCTCTCTTAAATAAAAAGATAAATAAAATCCAATTCGGAGGGAGGATGTTAAGACAAATAATACAAAAGCACAGTCAAACTCATGTGTCTTTTGTTGTTGTTGTTCAGTCGCACAGTCGAGTCCGACTCTTTGCGACCCCATGGACCAGCTCCCTCCAGGCCCTCCGGTCTTCCGCCATCCTCTGAAGTTTGCTCAACTTCATGTTCGTTGCATCGATGACACTGTCTAACCATCTCATCCTTTGCCGTCCCCGTCTTCTTTGACCTTCAATCTTTCCCAGCATCAGGGTCTTCTCCAGTGAGTGCTCCCTTCTCATTTGGTGGCCAAAGTATTTGAGCTTCAGTTTCATTATCTGGCCTTCCAGGGAACAGTCAGGGTTGATTTCTTTGAGGATTGACTGATTTGTTCTTCTTGCAGTCCAAGGGACTCTCAAGAGTCTTCTCCAGCACCATAGTTCAAAAGAATATATTCCTCTGCGCTCGGCCTTCCTTATAGTCCAACTCTCGCAGCCTGGTGTTAAAAACTTAAAATGTTTGGTGATAGGCAAACTGCTGAAGAGAGGACATTCCACATTTGGTTGCCTTAACTGAAAAGACCCTGCTTCTAGCCCTGCCAATCCACCTCACCTCAGACAATTACAAGACCTTTGTGAATGATCGTAATTGACATGAAATAATATATGGGCTTCAAGCAACATAGTCCCAAACCATTCAGGAGCATTGTACATTTAGAGCAAGCAAAATCAGTTGTTCTAATTTGCTATTTCACAGCAGTCTGATATTTCTTTGCAGTTTTTCTTGGTGTCCTCTAAGCCAAGATTCAAGACAAGAAACCTTAATGTAATTATATTGCCCTTGAAACCTATGTACATAAACAGGCTTGGAAGCACAAATAACTTTCAGATGTAGTCCGAACATAAAAAGTTCTACATGAACGTATCTGTTCCCCAGTCTCCATGAGTGAACACAGGATGCTTCTGACAAGACAATCACCCATTTGATGTGGGATGTGAGAAAACTGATGATGGCATCCCCTCCTCCCAGCAGATGAACAACCCTGACAAATGAGCCAGTCAAATGAAGCAAAAAATATGATATTCAGCCAATGACACAACAATTTAAAAATATTCCTTCAGAAAATGTAGGTGTGTTTTTTTGTTCTCACCTACCAGATTGTTTATCCCATACTTTTTAATATTGTTACTATTTTTTAGAAGTCCCGTGATAAATATATTACTCCCCAGATTGGACACTTGTCAAGCATTCCCAGTGTTCAGAAACTGAAATTCTTATTTTCCTGCAAACGTAAAGATTGCATGATGGATATTGCTCTATTTTGCTTTATAATTTCTGTACATCTGGCAAACTGAGTTTATTTTGAGGATGTATGGCCTTTAGGGTGCTAAATCCAGGGAAAGGATATTCGGCTAATGACTTCATCTGGCAATTTTGAAATCAAAATTTAACAAGTCCTACAATTTTGCTTTTCATTTCCTCCACCTGAAAGTACATCTCAGTTCCAGCTATGTTATAAAAGGAGGTGAGGGAAAAATCAATTTCTATTTCCATCAAAATGATTAACTAGGCATTATGTAAAATGAAGGACACAAAAGGCATTGTGAAGCAGTTAACAGCTTCTGTAGAGGAAATGAGGTTCTGATCTGGTCATAATTTACAGAAATATTTGACCCAAAGGTCATTATTGCCATTATGACTTGTGAAAATATGAATAATAATAAAAATATAAAATGCCATCCTAGGGGTTGAAAAAGCTCAAAGTTAGTCTAGATGTTGCCATGGAAGGAGGAGGAGATTGGATTTATACCCCACCCTTCACTTGGAGTCTCAGAGCGGGTACCCAGGTCTGTTTATAATACATTATAAATACTAGGTTTTGTTCTGTCATCAAGTCTAGACAGATGTTACAGTCAGCAAAAATGAGAGAGTGGGGGGGGGACACCTGTTCAGATATTTTGGTTACTATGTAAATATAAAATTAACAGAATGGATGACATTAGGACCTACCCCTCTGCAATTTGCTTCACTACTCTTCTATTCAAAAATAAAGATTTGTATTGATAATATATCACAAATATTTATTTATTTTCTTGGTAAGGCTTAGTACCATTTGGTGAGGGTAAGAGAGCAGTTCAGTTCTCATCTCAAATACCACCCCTACCACCATTATTTGAATGTACTATTAGCATATAGATTAGGAAGTAACAAGAAAACATTAAAAACAAGTCATAGTGCATTTTGCTGTTTCCCTTCACTGAACATGAGTTTACTAGACATGGAGAATAAATGCTATGCTTGACTATCAAATGTGTTCACCACAGCCCTAATTGGGATATGCAGTTTCTACTGTAGCTACTGTCCATATTGAGGACCAGGCACCTTGGGAACACTACATTTCCCAGGACCCTGGCACTATGCATGCTGCTATTATTCAAGGTACTAGGGGATTTAGGACAACCATATTGTTGTGCATTATGACTGAATATGAATAAGAGAAGCTGGACACATTGTATAATAATGAACAGAGGTTTCTTTTAATTAATGCAAAGGATCTTCCATTCTTTGTTCTTTAATTCTGTTCCTAACTAGTTTTACAAATAATCCCAAATATGAGATGTTTCTTTCACTGTGGAAAAGTGTTCTATTGCAGTTCAGTTCCCAGAAGGATGGTGTCCATTTTCACTGTAATAAAGTGCTGTTTGTCTCAAGGAGAGATCCTGTTTCAAGAAGAAGTTCATATTAAAAGGAAAAGAAGAAAAATAAATTATATGCATATAGCACAGCCTGTGTGATATTATTTTGCTGTCTAAGCAAAATAATTTAATCACAGGGGAACATGGAGTAAACATACATAAGAACTAGGGTTGCCAAACCCCCAGTTTGCCAGGGGTCCCCCATTTTGGGAAGGTTCTACCCGCCGCCGGCCAGATGGCCAGTGGGGGAAGACCCACCCCCAACACCCACAGCCACCCCTCTCTCCTTTTAAGTGTGTGGAACCCGTGTTTCCTCCCAAGCCCGATCTCCACTTGAGATCAGGCTTGCAGGGAAATGCCAGCTTCGTGCACTTAAAAGGGAAACGTGGATGCTCTTAAAGGGGAAATGCCGGCTCCTTTAAGTGCAGGGAACTGCCGTTTCTGGAGATCCGGCACGCAGGTGGGGGGGCCCGGCGGACGTCCCCAACGTGACACTCCCAAAGTCCCCTGATGGGGGTGGAAGATGGACTTGGAAACCCTGATAAGAACATAAGAGACGCCAATGTTGGATCAGGCCAAAGGCCCATCCAGTCCAACACTCTGTCACACAGTGGCCAAAAATACCAGGTGCCACCAGGAGGTCCAGCAGTGGGGCCAGGACATTAGAAGCCCTCCCACTGTTGACCCCCCCCCCAAGCACCAAGAATACAGAACATCACTTGCCCCAGACTGAGAGTTCCTATCTATACCTTGTGGCTAATAGCCACTGATGGACCTCTGCTCCATATGCTTATCTAATTCCCTTTTGAAGCCGTCCATGCTTGTAGCCACCACCACTTCCTGTGGCAGTGAATGCCATGTGTTAATCACTCTTTGGGTGAAGAAGTACTTCCTTTTATCCATTCTAACCCATTCACAGTAAAGAACTGTGCATTACAAAAACACAGGGCTACCACTGAAAAGAGCATCCCAAGTCAAAATGCCCCCCTCTGGCTACATAATATATAATCAAAATACCTCATGAAATTACACACAGAGTGGTAATTATAATTATAACAATGCCAGGACATGATGTAAGTTGAGTTACAGAGGGGAAGAAGAAAACATAGTTGTGCTATAATTGAGCTTTTTCCTGTTTATGATCACTAATATAAAGAAACAGGCATGTCTAGAGTTTTGCTGTATGACACACAGGACTTTTATGATATGCCTTTGTATGTTTACATACAGTGCCTAGTTATTAGCCTAGGCACCATATACTGCAACAGCCTCAGATACCATCCCATGTAAAGTGTGATATATGCAATAACCTGTCAACAATGTCCTTTCACTGGCAAACCAGTCAACCCCTATACAAAAAGCAAATGGGCACTCTGTTGTTGACTTCAAATTCACTATTAGGGGTGTGCACAAACTGAAAAAAAAGAAGGTTCATGCTTTGGGAAGTTCACAGGGCCACAGCCCCACCTGGAACTGAGCTCCAAGGGCATATAAATGCCTTTGGAGCTCACTTCCAGTTGGGGCATGGCTGCAGCATGACATGGAGGTGGGCTCCAAAGGCATTTAAATGCCTTCAGAGCTCACTCAAGCCACGACCCCACCCGGAAGTGAACCCTGAAGACCTTTAAATGCCTTTGGAGCCCACCTCCGGGTCGGCCCGACTGAGCTCAAAGAGTGAGCTCTGAAGGCCTTCAGAGCTCACTCTTCGAGCTCAGCCACGCTGGCCCGACCCAGAGGTGGGTTCCAAAGGCATTTAAATAGGCATATAAATGCCTTCAGAGCTCAATGTTGGAGCTCAGTCTGGCTGGCCAAACCCAGAGGTGGGCTCCAAAGACATTTAAATAGGCATATAAATCCCTTTGGAGCTCACTTCTGGATGGGCAGCCCAACCCAGAAGTAAGCTCCAAAGGCATTTAAATGTTATTTATTTATTTATTTATTTATATTTACATTTATACCCTGCCCACCCTGTAAATAGGCTCTGGGCGGCTTACAGAAGATGCCCAACAGGCCAATACAAATAAAACAATAAAAATATTAAAATCCCTTAAAAACAATATTAACAATAAAGTGCTTACTACATCACTCAGGTCAGGCCATGGACCAGTGGTGGGCTCCAACAGATGATGAAGAAGAAGAGATTGGGTTTATACCCTGCCCTTCATTCAGAGTCTCAGAGTGGCTTACAAACTCCTTTCCCTTCCCCTCCCCACAACAGACACCCTTTGAGGTAGGTGGGGCTGAGAGAGTTCTTTCCCGAACTGTCCTTGAGAGAACAGCTCTGACAGAACTATGGCTTGCCCAAGGTCATCCAGCAGCTGCAAGTGGAGGAGTGGGGAATCAAACCTGGTTCTCCCAGATTAGAGTCCATGCACCTAACCACTACATCAAACTGACTCTCATTTAAATGCCTTCAGAGCTCACTTTCCATCAGACCACCAGACCTGGAAGTAAGCTCTGAAGGTATTTGTATGCCTTCAGAGCCTGCATGAACCCTCCCATGAATAAACATGGAGGTTCATGTGGTGGATCATGGGAGACACATTCTCCCGAACCTCTGGTTCACAAACCATGAACTGACCTGGTTTATGCATCAGCCAGGGTTCATTTATCAGTTCATGCCCAGTTCATGCCCAGTTCATGCCCATTATTTTGCTGTCTAAGCAAAATAATTTAATCACAGGGGAACATGGAGTAAACATACATAAGAACTAGGGTTGCCAAACCCCAAGTTTGCCAGGGGTCCCCCATTTTGGGGGGGGGGTTCTACCTGCCGCCGGCCAGATGGCCAGTGGGGGAAGCCCCACCCCCAACACCCACAGCCACCCCTCTCTCTCCCTTTAAGTGTTTGGAACCCGTGTTTCCTCCCAAGCCCGATCTCCACTTGAAATGCCCGCTTCGTGCACTTAAAAGGGAAACGTGGATGCTCTTAAAGGGGAAACGCCGGCTCCTGAACTTAAAAGGGAAACGCCAGCTCCTTTAAGTGCAGGGAACTGCCGTTTCTGGAGATCTGGCATGTGGGGGGGCCCGGCGGACGTCCCCAACGTGACGTCATCACATCGGGGATGCCCCGCCCCCTCCAGGAACACTCCCAAAGTCCCCCGATGGGGGTGGAAGATGGACTTGGAAACCCTAATGTTGGATCAGGCCAAAGGCCCATCCACTCCAACACTCTGTCACACAGTGGCCAAAAATACCAGGTGCCACCAGGAGGTCCAGCAGTGAGGCCAGGACATTAGAAGCCCTCCCACTGTTGACCCCCCCCCCCCAAGCACCAAGAATACAGAACATCACTTGCCCCAGACTGAGAGTTCCTATCTATACCTTGTGGCTAATAGCCACTGATGGACCTCTGCTCCATATGCTTATCTAATTCCCTTTTGAAGCCGTCCATGCTTGTAGCCACCACCACTTCCTGTGGCAGTGAATTCCATGTGTTAATCACTCTTTGGGTGAAGAAGTACTTCCTTTTATCCATTCTAACCCGTTCACAGTAAAGAACTGTGCATTACAAAAACACAGGGCTACCACTGAAAAGAGCATCCCAAGTCAAAATGCCCCCCTCTGGCTACATAATATATAATCAAAATACCTCATGAAACCCGTGTTTCCTCCCAAGCCCGATCTCCACTTGAGATCAGGCTTGCAGGGAAATGCCAGCTTCGTGCACTAGTCACAATTCTTCAACAGAGCTTCCAGCATGAAACTGCTACAAAAAAATATAATATATTAACCAGGGTATAACCAAAGACAACATATTTCTCAGACACCCTAGTGTGTCAAGGTCTGCCTTAACAGTGTCATCCTCAATTATTGTTAATGGTAATTATGCTTACATTCTGCATGTTTTTGAGTTTTGCATAAAATCTCTGTTATGGACTGTATCTCCTCTTTCATGTTTTAACCCCATATTTTATTGTGTTATTATATGTGTGTCTATCTATCTGAACATAAGAACATAACAGAAGCCAGCGTTGGATCAGGCCAAAGGCCCATCCAGTCCAACACTCTGTTACACAGTGGCTAAAAATACCAGGTGCCATCAGGAGGTCCACCAGTAGGGCAAGGACATTAGAAGCCCTCCCATGGTTGACCCCCCCAAGCACCAAGAAGACAGAGCATCACTTGCCCCAGACTGAGAGTTCTGATCTATACCTTGTGGCTAATAGCCACTGATGGACCTCTGCTCCATATGCTTATCTAATTCCCTTTTGAAGCCGTCCATGCTTGTAGCCGCCACCACCTCCTGTGGCAGTGAATTCCACTCTTTGGGTGAAAAAGTACTTCCTTTTATCTGTTCTAACCCGACTGCTCAGCAATTTCATTGAGTGCCCACGAGTTCTTGTATTGTGAGAAAGGGAGAAAAGTACTTCTTTCTCTATCTGCTCTATCCCATGCATAATCTTATAAACCTCGATCATGTCACCCCTCAGTTGTCATTTCTCCAAGCTAAAGAGCCCCAAGCGTTTTAACCTTTCTTCATAGGGAAAGTGTTCCAACCCTTTTATCATTCTAGTTGCCCTTTTCTGCACTTTTTCCAATGCTATAATATCCTTTTTGAGGTGTGGTGACCAGAAATGTACACAATACTCCAAATGAAGTCACACCATCGATTTATACAGGGGCATTATGATACTGGCTGACTCATTTTCAATTCCCTTCCTAATAATCCCAAGCATAGTGTTGGCCTTTTTTATTGCAGTCGTACACTGTCTCAACATTTTCAGTGAGTTATCTACTACGACTCCAAGATCTCTCTCTTGGTCAGTCTCCACCAGTTCAGATCCCATCAATGTATATTTATAGTTAGGATTTTTGGCTCCAATGTGCATCACTTTGCACTTGGCCACACTGAACCCCATTTGCCACATTGGTGCCCACTCGCCCTGTCTGTCTGTCTGTCTGCCTTTGCTGACTGAAAATCATTTCATGCATCAAAAGCACCTTATGCTGTTATAAACCTGTCAGTCTTTAAGTTGCAGGGTACTTTCACACCATTAAGTGTAATTTTTCCAGGTAAAAGCTGACAGGATACAGGTAACATATATGAACAGAGGAGGAAGGAAGACATTTTTTTGCCCCAGCTGTAAATTGGTATTTATTTATTTGGAAAATGTATACCCCTATCTTTCTGCCCCCATTAAAGACATCAAAGCAACCAACAGATTAAAAACATACATAATAAAAACACTTCTGAAAAAACATTAAAACCAAATCAAAATACATCATTAACACAATTTGGACACCCAAAGCAGGGCCTTGGAAAATGATCGTAGTCATTGCATTCTTTCATGAGGCAGCAGGTGGTCCTTCAGGTATACTTGTCCCAAACCATATAGAGCTTTAAAGGTCAACACTAGCACCTTGAACTGTTGCTGGAAACAGTTTGGAAGTCAGGGCAAAAACTGGAGTAATATGGTTCTTATGACCCACTCCAGGCAACATCCTTGCAATATTATTAGATTCCTTTCCCATTGCATATTCTTGTGATACTTCAGGAAAAATTACTTGGGAGTCCAGTAAAATAGCTGAGAGCCACAAAGTTGGCCATTTAAGTCTGATTCTGATTTATAAATGATTCTGATTCTGATATATAAAGTAATCCATAGTTAAAAACCAAAAGAATGTTCTTTGTATTTATTTTTGCTGAAACAGCTTCAGTACTTATTAGGGTAAACACCATCCTCCAATTAAGCAAACAACAAATATGGTTAAATCATGTTCAGCATCTACATGCGCCCCCTCACCTAGTTGGTATGGAGGTTTCGGCTGGGTTGTCACCAGTATGCTGATGATACCTAGCTCTATCTGTTGATGGATGGCCAACTGGACTCCACCCCCGATAATTTGGATAGGGCTTTGGAGACTGTGGCTGGGTGGTTACAGCAGAGCCGGTTGAAACTTAATCCAACAAAGATGGAGGTCCTGTATCTGAATTGGGGGGCAGGCTTGGGAATCAGGCTTCCAACCTAATGGGAGGAGCCTAGGGGTGTTCCTGGATGACTCACTCTCTATGGAGGCCCAGGTCACCACTGTTGCCAGGTCAGCCTTTTATCATCTTTGGCAGATCAGGCAACTGGTTCCTTATCTCTCCCCCCCCGGGATTTGGCTACAGTGACCCATGCAATAGTCACTTCCAGGTCTGATTACTGTAACTTGCTGTATGTGGGCTTACCCTTGAATCTGATCCAGAAACTCCAGCTAGTACAAAATGCGGCGGTGCACCTGCTGACTGTGACGTCTGTTTGGGCACGCATTCAGCTGGTGCTACACCAATTGCACTGCCTACCAACTGAGTAATGAATCTATTTCTAGGTGATGATATTAACCTTTATAGCCTGTGTGACCTGGGACAGACATATCTAAGGGACCATCTCTCCCCATATGTCCCTCAGAGAGCCTTGTGCTCTGCTGACCAACATCTGCTGGTTCTCCCTGGCCCAAAGGATGTCCGCTTAGCCTCGACCAGGGACAGGGCCTTTTCCGCCCTGGCCCCCACCTGGTGGAACATACTTCCACTTGAGATCAGGGTCCTGCAAGATTTATTACAGTTTCACAGGACCTGTAAAATGGAGGTGTTCCATCAGGTCTTTGGTTGTGGCAGTAGACGCCCAGTCATCTGGCGTCCCTTGCTGAAAACTGCCCTATTACATTGGCCCATGTAAAGAGATGCTTCTATCATTTTTGTTGTGACTCTTTGTAATTTATTTAGCACTTCTGGAACCTTATACATTTATGTTTAATTTGCCATCTTTTAAATCGTTTTATGCTATTTATTGTGATAATTTGTTTTAATGGTTCTATATATTCTCTTGTTGTTACCCTTCCTGAGCCCACTTGCAGGGAGGGTGAGATATAACTCTAATTAATAAATAAAAATATTCACAGTACCCAAATTTGAATATCTTAAACTCGAGTCCATCTAATAATGTCATCATTCACTAGAATCTTGTGCAATGGCCTTTGTATCCAATATTCAATATTCCACATATTACTTCATTCAGCCCAGGACAAATATCTAACTTATTGGCATCAATATGTCCCAACAAACCAAAACAGAACACTATAATGTCTGAATCTAATTTTTAAAACGGATTCATATGTATTCTAATTGTTAAAAGTCTGCTTTAAGTGATCTATAGTTAAAATATTAAAAAGGAGGAAAACCTTTCAGTATATATCCATCTGTATGGGGAAACATTCTTTAGTAGATGCAGACAAACTGTATTTCCCCCCCTGAATCTATTGTATTACTGTTATCAAATCTATTATAGTTATTGGTTCCAAATAAGCCTATGGAGTTTGTTATGTCTCCCTAGCAATTAAATTACTGTTAAAATGACTGCAGGTATATTTAACAATGCATTCCACATCAGCCTGTCTATACAACCATTACAGATTCCAAGAACTGGAGTTGTTGTTTATAGGATTTCAGATTCAGACTTGAAATACAAAGTGACCCCCACCAGGTAGCCATGGTCACATACCTCTATCTTAAGACAATTCCTAAAACTGAACAATCACAGAAATATAACAAGCTGTTACACAATAGGAAATAAGAAATTTTAGGCTGTGGAAGTGTAATGGTATAATGCAGTTCACTCAGAACAACCGAATTCAAGTTGTAATGGAGACTTTCCAGATATATCTCAGTTTAGAATCTGTTTTTTCCTTAGTACAGAAATATGTGTAGTCTCATTAGAGTTCTTCCCACATGTGGTTGATCTATCTATGGAGGCTCTCTATGTGAACCAGAGGCATTAATATTGTTTTTCCATCTTGGATGTTTCACCACTTTGTATGCAGAGTTGGAAATCATCAGAACCCGTGGGGTTCTGAATGTGGGGCAGCTCTTTAAAGCATTTGGATGTTCTGAATTTGATTTGTAAAGTTAATGACTTTTCATGCCATTGTGGAGCCAGATCCTTGCTGCTATAAATCAGTGTAATATCATTAAATACACAGAGCTACACCATCTGAAGACTTGGCAATAATGTGGCCCCCCCCCTCAATATACTGACCTTCAGCCAAAATGTATATATTCATCACCAGGTGGTAGCATGCTGGGTTTCCCATGTTCTACATAATGTATTGTTTACTGTCAATTAAGTAAAGCATTCAGTGAGAAGGAATAAAAGTAAACATAAGGAATATATTAATGACATTTCCAGTTTCTTTAAAGCTGGTGTTATTAAAACAAAATTAGGCAAAAACCCCTTTTTACACAGATAATCCCATTCACACTCATAAACAGACTGACAGAAACCTACATGCTTCATAGGAAATTAGATGCAAAGACAGCTGTGCCCTGCACAGGGAGGGTATATGGTCAGAAGATAAGGCCAAGCCCTGACTTGAGGAGGGTGAGGATGTGAAAGGGCAAGAGGCACCCCTGAGCAAAAAGAGGAAGAAGCAGGGCAGGGAGACAGGAAGTGATGGGGAAAAGACAGGGAAGGCTTCTTTTTCCTTTTCTAGCCTCTCCGGTGGAATAGGTGGAAGGGGATTGGATACAGGACAGGTAGGGTGGTAGAGAATCACTTAAAAGGGAAGGCACCACACCCAGACAAGGAGAAAAGATTGAGTATGGAGCGCATGAGTGCATGGAGAACATGAGCGCATGGACAGCCAGACTGGGGGAGAAAGAGAATCCAGGTACCAGAACCCTCTCTTCTTCCCAATTCTGAGGCCTGTTGGCCAGACACCCTCCTTGGTGGCAGGACGGAGGAAAGCATGGAGAACATCTCAGGGGTGGGGGAGCCTCACAACTGCCAACTCTTTTTAACATTTCTATCACTTTTTTATCAGCCATAGCCTCTCAATGCAAGACATTTTGACAATATATTAGACAAATAATGTGCTATTAATGTTTACTAACATTGTGTACTTATTCTTACATGAAATATATGTTTAAGAAAGTGGGTAAGGAGCAGTGATGTAGTGGTCTCATGAATCCTTTTGGGATATCCATTTTCAGCATTTACTGATTCTCACTCAACATCTTCACTGATTCTCTGCTTCATACTGTGAGGAAAACTGTACCATATCTAACAGAACTGTTTCGGGAGTTGCTCTTCCCTCCCCTCCCACATGTTTCAGACCACATGTGATTATTTTTCAGAAGAAGTTTTCCATATCTCTGATAGCCCATACTGAATAACTAAACAATTCAACTGGTCAAAGCAAGTTGCATGTACCTGGGGCGTGCAAAAAGGCACAACTCTCTTTATTTCAAAATCAGGATCATTGTTTGACTTGTCCTGGTAATATTATTCAGCTATTATGAAATATGTATAAAAAACTACAATTAATGGAATGCTGTCAAAATACAGAGAGAGGGCTTGACCATGTACATAGTCGTGAATCTTGCTCTAGGCTATAACAATGAAATCTGAAATGGTGTCCCTAATGGAAGCAATGTACAAAAATCACTCCAGCAGTAATACCAGCTCTGGATTTCCCATGATAGGGTGGTCGCTGGACTGGGAGAGGTACTTTTTCTGAAAGTTATCATGACAACTTAAAACAAAGGGTGGTTTCCCACCAAAAAAACATCCTTCCGTTTGCCTCCTGAGTATGCTACCATTCTCAAGAAAATGTAGCTAGCATAGGTTGTTGTTGTTGTTGTTGTTGTTGTTATTATTATTATTATTATTATTATTATTATTTATTACTACTACTACTACTACTACTACTACTACTGAGCTTTATATCATATACTGTCAACACATGGCACAGTTTCTGGAAAGATAGCTAGCCATCTTTTTAAACCTTCTATGTTTACTTTTGCTTGGTGTCAGTTCCTGATCCCACCAGCACACTAACAGATTTCCTATACAACAATAACAAGAACTGCTAACTTCCCTAGCAGGAAAATTATTTAAAACCTTGTTTAAATGTATTAGATCAATATAACCTAAGACAACCCTATCAGCTTACATCAGCATAAACTTGATCATAGTTCACAGTGAATCAGCTGTTGAAATCAAGCTGTGTTTCTTTTGTTTAGAATGCCTGCTATGCTACAGGTGGCTTTTCCGGGTCCAAAACCGTGATCTGCTGTGTCAGTAAAGTGGAAGCGCTGTCACAGTGGATTACTTTACTTTTGATATGTATTCACTGGCAACACAGCGGCCTTTTGGTTTACATTGACCAGACCTAAAAATAAATAAGCAGAGTATTCCCTATGGCATCTAATCAATAGCATCTGTTGCACTGCTGGCACTTCCTCTGCCCCGTTTTATACCATTACTGTCTCTGTAAAAGCCGTGTTATTCTAAATGTTTCCCAGTCCATATGCTGGGAGAAGCTCATAGGACTGCAGTACTGATATTAACAGCTCAGCTCGCAGTGGGGATACACGCTGCATGTTATTGTTCCAGTATTCTAGTCATTGTGATTAATAGCATGACCAAATGGAAAATGCCGGGCGAAATGGCCCAGGGTGCAAGTGATTTGGTCTGCCATATTGCCGCGGCGCGTATGGCGCAACATGGGGGATCCAAGGCGCATCGACCAGGCAAGGCGCAAGGTGAACAGACAAATTCAGAAAGAGATGGAGGGGGGAACGGGCAGTTATCTACCACACCCTGGAATAGCGGTCGGGATGGCTGACCTCTACAGGGAAGATGGTATTCATTTATTGGACAAGGGCAACAAACTATTTTTGGAGGACATCCGGCAAGGGATCAGGGCCGCCTTAGATTGCTAGGTGGCCGCGTCAGCCAAAGCAGAGGCTTGGCTTTGCGAGTGGCTGAATAGGGCAGATAGAAGGAAGCGGAAAATGGTGAGCGCCTAAGCCGTCCCACGTTTGGGAACTGGGGCGGTCTTCAGGAGCGGCCTGCGGGCTTCACGGCCCTAGGTGGTGAATGGGGATCCCCTATGGGGGCCTCCTGGGGTAAGCTCCTCTCTGAGGGCTGTACGGTTTCAGGGGGGTAAACGCTCCCAGGGGGCTACCTGTGGCTGGCCGGCTGGTCGCAAGCCAGATCAATGGCCCAAGACCGGGGTTGGCGCCTCGCCCACATGTCAGACAAAGAGGTTGGTCAGCATGACACCTGCCTTGTCTGTTCCGCTACCTGGGAAGGTGCTCCCTTGCCGGCTGATGCTAATAGAGTGTATATAGTTAATAAAGTTGCCCTTGTTTCGATCCAAACTGTTGTCCGTCTCATTATTCCAACTGTGGGGGCAAGGGAGCTCCCGGACGCCGCCGAAGGCAATGGCGGCCGGGGGCTGGTTTGCCGCCGCGGAGGAGTGGAGGTGGCGACAGCGTCCCAGCGCAGTGCGCTGGGACGTGGGAGGGGCGGAGCCAGCCTTTAGACTTGGCTCCGCTCCTCCCCTAGAACCAGTTGCTGCCTCGTGCTCACCCGCCCACTCGCCCTGTTTTCTAGTGTAGGCTCAGGCTGGTCGCCATTGTGGGGCCAGGTAGGAATTTTTCGCTATTACCCAAGATTGGCAAGTGGGTGGTAGTGTTTTCGCCTACCTTATACTGGAGCAGTGGATTAACGGGTAAGGGTGCGGCTTTTTTAAATAGGCTGGTCACTTTGGCTGAATAGGGCAGATAGAAGGAAGTGGAAAATGGTGAGCGCCTAAGCCGTCCCGCGTTTGGGAACTGGGGGGTCTTCAGGAGCGGCCTGCGGGCTTCACGGCCCTAGGTGGTGAATGGGGATCCCCTATGGGGGCCTCCTGGGGTAAGCTCCTCTTTGAGGGCTGTACGGTTTCAGGGGGGTAAACGCTCCCAGGGGGCTACCTGTGGCTGGCCGGCTGGTCGCAAGCCAGATCAATGGCCCAAGACCGGGGTTGGCGCCTCGCCCACATGTCAGACAAAGAGGTTGGTCAGCATGACACCTGCCTTGTCCGTTCCGCTACCTGGGAAGGTGCTCCCTTGCCGGCTGATGCTAATAGAGTGTATATAGTTAATAAAGTGGCCCTTGTTTCGATCCAAACTGTTGTCCGTCTCGTTATTCCGACTGTGGGGGCAATAACAGCTCAGCTCTCAGTGGGGATACACGCTGCATGTTATTGTTCCAGTATTCTAGTCATTGTGATTAATAGCATGACCAAATGGAAAATGCATTCGTTATTTAACTTTTTTTTTTCTTCTTCTGCATCTTCTGTTTCATAGTAGTACAAGAAAGAGAAGAAACATCTGCTGACTTGTCATGCTAAGGTAATCATTTATTGCATTACCAAACTGGTTCTTTACAAAATTACCATATCAAATCATGTTGTCTGCAATTTGGATTGCAATGCTTTATTACAAAAGTACAGCTTCTTTGATTACAAAAAAGGTAAGATATCCTGTAGAGAAATGCCCTCCAATCTAGAATCCATCTTGTCTGGTGTAGTGGTTAAAGTGCACGGACTCTAATCTGGGAGAACCCGGTTTGATTCCCCACTCCTCCACTTGCACCTGCTGGATGACCTTAGGCAAGCCATCATTCTGTCAGAGGTGTTCTTGAAAAGAGCAGTTTCTGTCAGAGCTCTCTCAGTCCCACCTACCTCACAGGCAATGCTCCCTCTAAGCTGTGGAGTCCTGTGAGCAAAAATTCCACTTTGTGAGCTACTGGCATTAGAATTGTGAGCAAGTTATTTGGCTACATAAAATAGTTTGCTCTGGAGCCATTCTTCCTGAGCTAAGACAAAAATGTGTGAGCTGGGGGCTAAAAAACTGTGAGCCAGCTCACACTAACTCAGTTTAGAGGGAACACTGCTCACAGGGTGTCTGTTGTGGGGAGGGGAAGGGAAAGGAGTTTGTAAGCCGCTCTGAGACTCCTTCGGGTAATGAAGTGTGGAGTATAAATCCAATCTCCTCTTCTCCTCTATTCTGTTGGTATTTAATAACCGGGGCTTCACTCTACACATGCCCCAGAGGCTGCAATGCTGGTAAAAGACAGGCAAAATGAAAACTATAGGAGATGAGTCATCATATATGTTGCAGTTTTCCAAATAAACATGAGTACAGGATGAAGATTCTTTCAAGAGGTAAAATGCTTATTTAACTTTCAAGCATGCAGAACAGATAATCCAGGAGTCCCCAGTCTTTCTGAGCCTGCAGGCACCTCTCGATTTCTGAAACAGCATGGTGGGCACAGCCACAAAGTGGTTGCCACAGATTGGCTGCTGCAGGAAATGAAGCCAGCCACAAAATGGCTGCCACTGCGTACCTTCAGTCACACAGTGAAGGTCCTTGTACTGTGGTGGCAGCTGCTGCCAACACAGTTGCTGTTGTTTTTTTAAAAAAATCTGTACAGCCAATCAAATCTCCAATGGCCAGTAAGAATCCCTGCTGGGAAAGGCTTACATAGCCCCACCCACTTTCTAAAAACATGTGGCAGGCACCTTGGTGCCCATAGGCACCACATTGGGGACCCCTGCAATAACCAAATTGATACAGTGAAAATCTGCTTGTTATTATGTAGTCTCATGGTCCTAACCATGTGGATAATTTGGAGAAGCAGATCCATTATTGTTGCTGCTGTCAGCCATTTCTAGGATCCCAGGTAGGGAAA
>NW_015163108.1:295420-314875 GCF_001447785.1 Gekko japonicus | reverse complement strand
AGGGAAAGTAAAACTAAGCCACACACCTCCATTCATATGTCATCATAGATATCTGTTAATCTTCAAACACCATTCCTGCATCATTTTGTGTACAAAAAATGAAGGAATGACCAAGGTGTGCACATGTTCCCAGAACAAGCCAAGTTCATATGCATTTTTATTCTGCTGCAATGAAACTGGACATCAGAGTACAGTCTATATTAATTCAGTGGTTTCCATTTTATTTTCCTGTTGTATACTTGTATATCTTTATATATCTTTGTATATCTTTATATGGATATATCTTGTATATCTTTATATAGAGCCAGTTTGGTGTAGTGGTTAAGTGCACAGACTCTAATCTGGGAGAACCGGGTTTGATTCCCCACTCCTCCACTTGCAGCTGCTGGATGACCTTGGGCAAGCCGTAGTTCTGTCAGAGCTGTTCTCTCAAGGACAGTTCTGGAAAGAGCTCTCTCAGCCCCACCAACCTCACAGGGTGTCTGTTGTGGGGAGGGGAATGGAAAGGAGTTTGTAAGCCACTCTGAGACTCCAAGTGAAGGGCGGGGTATAAATACAATCTCTTCTTCTTCTTCTTCTTCTTCTCACTTTTAGTGATGTGACTGTTACAATGCCATTTCTTGTTCCTTTATGAAAGAGGACAGCATATTTCACATTATGAAAGAGGACTCCTTACTTATATACATTAGGTATGCTAAATGAGTTGGTTTTTCCAATTAACATTAAAAAGATTAACTGCAATGGCTAATCGCAACAAGAGCTATCATGAAGAAGTGCACTTCCCATTTATATACAGATAAGTTGAGTTCTTTGGAACTGAATGATGGGACGAAATGACCCTATTAAACAGAAAAGTCACAGAAAGGTTAGGTATCATGTGAAAAAGCTGTCATTTTGGGCTGTAGTCCAACATGGAGCTCTATTTTATACATCCGTTTTATACAGTAACATTACAAAAGCATGAAAAAGTGTCATGTGTCCCTCTGTCTTGGAGCAAATATAGAAACCCAGTCAGACTGGTGTTCTATGCAGGACTGAAACCTCTCTCAATTTAATATACTATCTTCCCATAATTCTTTACGTTGGCGGATATCTATTTAACAATTCATTCCTAAGCAGAGTTATGCCCTCCTAACCCTGTTCACTTCAGTGGATTTAGAAGGATGTAACTCTAGTTAGGATTGCAGGTGCACTGCTAATAACTTCAGCAATTGTTACCATACAGAGAATGCACAGATTCAGGATTTTATTTTAGGTTTATTTTTAATACTTCTGGCCATATGCTTTTTTAAAAAAATGGTTTGTTAATGTGTGCATGGAATAAGAAAAAATGTAAAATATAAAACATTTCCATTCATAGAACAATGTTAATGTGTAGGTAGGCTGAACCACAAATCAAACCACAAACCCATGTGAACCAGGAGGTTGGTTTGCAAACTGACCTGGTTCGTATCAGTTTGTGAGTCATTTAAAGTTTAAATCCCTGCTTTCTTCTCCCCATGACTTTTTGCTGGGAGCAGAAAGCTCTGAGCCATTCACAACCTGCTTTCTGCTCTCTGCAAAAAGCTGTGGGGAGCAGAAGTTTCCAAACAACTGGGAGTCATATAAACCCCTGCTTTCTGCTCCCCACAAAAAGCCACAAGAGAAGAAACCAGGAGTTTCTAAACAGTTGAGCAGCAGGGACCACCTTTTCGCAGGGATCAGAAAAACTACACCGACCTGTCCTGAATTGCAGGGCCCATTCCAAAAATTAACAAAAATTTTCGAAAGTGGCACAGGACACAGAGCATCTCATAGGAAGTGCTCTGTCCATATAGTATTTGCCTTCAAATGCAATGGGCTCCCAGAAGAGACCAGGGCCCTGCGGGACCTTTTACAATTCTGCAGGGCCTGCAAGATGGAGCTCTTCCACCAGGCCTTCAATTAGGAGCCGCCACCACCCCCAGTACCATCACTAATTGTAGAGCCTGGTGCCTGGTCTATTACTGACAGCCTGTGCCTGCCATTCAGATATGAGAAGATCAACAATGAATACTCAGACAATCTATACAACGTATAGCACTATCTATATGATAAAAGCATTATTTCTAGCATTTTATATTGTTATAATGTGGTTTTAATGAATTGTTTTAAAAGTTTTATGATATTTTATTGTTGTTATGTTTTATCGTGTACGCCGCCCTGAGCCTGCTTAGGCAGGAAGGGTGGGGTACAAATTTGAAATAATAAATAAATAATAAATAAATAAAATCCCCAGGGTGAATGGGGAGGAGTTGAAAGGCTGACTTGATGTTGCACTTGGCTAGTTCGGCTCCACATCCGCAACTACGCACTACATGCATGGCCTGGTCAAATGAAGTATACCTGATCGAACAAAGCTCTTCAGATATCATTCACCGAACTGCCATGAGGATAAGACAAATGGTGGATAAGTCAATTCTCCCCTGCGGCCTTCTTGGGCACCACTCCTAATGGGGACACTCTTAAATTGGGTACCGGAGGTGAGGAGAAGGGACCCAAAACTCTCCCTTCTTTGCATTCCTTATTAATTTTATGGTGGACCACCTCCTTCATCCCCTTAAGGGATCTCAGATTAGGAGCCCAATATGGCCTTCTATCACCCTCATAAGGAATCTTAAAATCAAATGTAAACCCTTCTAACAGATAACCACCATCCCACCGGTTGGGATAGTCCTGTAACAAGCGCACTAGCACCTCCAGTCTAAGAGGATTAAAACCCTTTTTCAGTAGCGCTGTTCTGACCTGCTTCCCCCATTGCACGTCCGTCCGTCCCCCCTGGCACCAGACCAGGCCCTTGTTTTGGGGCATCCAGAGAATGGATGGGGGCCCACACACAGAGGGCACTCATACTGAAAGGAACAGACCTTCCTGCTACATGTGCCTTGCAAGGTAAACTCCCAACAGAGAGGGTGCTTCTGTATGGCCTGCCCAGCCTGGACCCTAGCAGTAGGCTGCCCTTGAAGCCTGTGAACCACATGGCCGCTATCCAAATAATCTCCCCCAGATGGCCAGGAGGAGGACATAGATTGAAGCCACAAATGAGGGTGGATCTGGGCCCACCTCAAAGAAGGATTCATAGTGGCCCTCGTGCGAAAGCCCTCATCATACTCCAGGGAGGCAAACTGCGTAAAACCTGTATATGCCTTGTATATGGTGTCCATATACTGCTTCGGCCCGAAATGACCCCTGGGTTCAGAACAGACAAAAGGAAATACTTCTTTACACAATAAGTAATTTAACCTGGAATTCACTGCCAGGAGAAGAAGGGGGGGGGGGGGGGTAGACAGATTCATGGAAAAGAGGTCCATCAGTAGCTACTAGCCACAGTGACTGAAGGAAGTGTCCATATTCAGTAGCATTGCCAGGTCTTACCAGCCTTCCAGTGGGGGGCTCCTGGGTCCATGGCTGGATCTTCTGGCATACTGCAATGACATCACCCAGAAGTGATGTCATTGTGCCGGGCACGTCGCACATCAATATTCTAGCATGTTGGCCCAAAACTCTGATTACCATAGAGTGATTACCATAGAGTTTTTGGCCAAAATGCTAGTTGACATGTGACATGCCTGGCGCAATGATGTCACTTTTGGGTGATGTCATCACACCAATGACATCGACACAGGAAGGGGCTGTTCAGGGGTGGGGCTTCCCCTGGCAGCCAGCTGCCCAGCTGGCCAACAGCAGATTGGAGACCCCAAAATCAGAGGAACCCCACCCCAATCGGGGGTCTGGCAACCCTAATTTCCAGTGGCAGCAAACGTCTAAATTCCAGTGCTGGGAGTCAGCAGCAGGGGAAGTGTTTGGCTTCTATTCCCTGTTTGTCCTCTAGGAGAACCAGTTGGTTGTCCTAGATGGACCACTGGCCTGATCCAGTAGGCTCTTGTTATGTTCTTATACATCTCAAGTGTACATCGACAATTTAGTGAATTTCAGTCCTTAAGGAACTGTGTCTCTATCAGGACAAAATGCACTCATGGCCACTGAAGCACAGGCTACAGTAGACAGGGCCGGTGATTGGGAGGGCAGTTAGTGAAGCCTTTCTAAGGATTCTCTTCCTCTTCCATCCAGGCAATTGCTGTGAGCTACTGACCCAGTGTTTATCTCTTTCTCCTTGGCCATATTCGTGACCTAAGTCCCTTCTGCTGTCATTCACCATAATGTAGATAGTTGTATGTTTTTACCTCTGGGGGAAAAGCAACTTTGGGAGCAATTGGTTTAGATATGGAACAGTGCCATTTCCCTGGCCTCAACCTCCTATGAATAACTTTGAAAAAACTTTAAAAAATCAAGGGATATCCATACAGAAATCTCCCACCACTTTTCCCATTTGGCTCTCCCAGCTCCATAAAGAAAAAGCTGTACTGAAGCCACTGTGAGCATTTGGCAAATGAAGCCAAAAGATTCAGGATGATGAGAAAGAACAAGTAGGAATTATAGTTCCTTTCACAGGAATAGACAAGAACTACACTTAAAATATTACTTTCATTTCCAGCCACAATGTTTATTTAATGAGGCTCAAAAATGTGTGTGATTAATATAAATTTACATTTATTTTACATCAACATTATGGTATCCTAAGAGATCAAGAATTTCCTTTCATAAAGTTAGTGCCTTTGCTAACCTGAATTCATGTTTTAATTCCAACAATTATTAACAGTCTTAATGAGACTAAAAAGCATCTAATTTTATATTCCTTCCAGGAGAAATACAACTGTCACAGAAAATATAGTCCTTTGAACTGTCTGTTTTTTGTCCAGTCAAGCTTCTCTTTCGATCACCTGGTATATTCACTCACAATTCAAAAGCAGCAGTGTAAATCTACATAGGGGCAGCGTTTGGCATGATGATTGGCTGAATAGGTGCTTGATTATTGTGTCCTGGGTCATCATGGGATGTCCCATCAAGAAGCAATTAAACTTTGTTGTGGGTGCTGGTTTTGTCCCTGAAAAGTTGGCTGCATTCACTGGTCAACAGTGTTCTCCTATCTTTGCCTTTCTCCTTGCCCTCCAGACCTAGCAACTTTTCTTTATGTAAGCTGATTTTTCCCCCCTCGCTTAGAAAATGGTTTATCTTCAGAATTTTTTTCTTTGGGTATGCAGGTGCAGAAGGATGGGGGGAAGGGACAGTCATGGGAATGCTTTGTGAGCCAATGCATGTGATCCAATTGCGGGATTTTCAAATGTTTGCAAACCCAATTTTTAAATATTTTTAAATACTGCAATTTTATCTTGTATTTTTGCATTTATGTGTGCATGAGTGTGTGTGTGTGCGCGCGCTCGCCCATGCCTGGAAGTCATGGTGACCTCTGGCGACTCCTACTGGCTTGATAGCCTGCCTCTGTCTTCCAGCCCTGGCATTCTTTGGAGGCCTCCCATCCAAATACTTGCCAGAGTCGGCCCTGCTCAGATCCTGAGATTATACGAGATCAGGCTCGCCTGGGCTATCCAGGTCAGGGCTCTTGATTGCAATTTTTAAGCAAACTCAAAGGCAATTGAACAACCTTGATTACTTTTATTTCAAAGTATCAGAAGTTCAAAGTGTCTAAAAGACCAGATTTCTTTCATTAAAAATTATCATTGGATTCATTTTGAAATGAGGCAGACAACTTTTGCAATACAACACTGAAATGGCCACTGCTCCCAGGTTTCTAACAATCAGACAGACATGGGGAATACATGATTAGATCTTCTCAACATTTTTAAAAGGCTAATAAAAACTGCTAGGCAGGACACCGACTCACATCACAGCTCCACACAGATGGATAACCATCCTCCTCCACATGATTTTGCTAGTCAAACTGATGAGTACCACACAATCCTAATACTTGGAAGAAGAGGAGGAGAAGGCAACAGACACTCATTCATAGGCTGTTTTTTTTTTCTTGAAATGGGAAGGAGGCAGGTTTGAGTGGTGAAACTGTATGGGGTTGGGAAGGTTAAACCTCTTTTCATTACACACTTAGCTCCTCTACAAAGTGGGACTCTGTTCACCTTTTCAAAGCACTGGGGAGAGCTGTTTAGGAATGGGCACAAACCAAACCACAAACCCCTTGAACCCAGTCGGCTCGCAGACAAACTGGGTTCATGAGATTCATGCCTGAAACAGCTGAGCTTCAGGGGCAGCCGGTTCCCATGGCTCTGTTATTTCAGGCTCTAAACAGCTGAGCCATGGAAGCAGGCTGCCCTGTGGCTCAGCTGTTTCTGGTCTAAACAATTGGAAACAGCTGAGCCACGGGACAGCTTGCTCCCACAGTTCAGCTGTATAAGGGGGCTTTCTTGGACAGCTAGATTCAGGGACTGGCCACCCAAGAAAGCCCCTTTAAATAGTTGAGCTGTGCAGAGCAAACTGTTCCCACAGCTCAGGTGTTTAAAGGGGCTTTCTTGGGCAGCCAGAAAGCCCCTTCAAAGTTCTGAGCCATGGGAGTAGGCTCAGCTCCTTTGAGCCCAAAAGGCCGAGCCACAGGAGCAGGCTCCTCCCATGGCTCAGTTGTTTTCCATCTTTTGTCAGCTTCAACTGAGATGATTTGGCAGCTTTCACGGGAAGAAGAAAACAGGGGTTTAAACCCCTCCTTTTTTGCTCCCCAAGGACATCCATGAACTGCCTTAAAAGTTCATTGATGTTTGTGGCTGGGCTGCAGTTCGCTAACTTCAGTTCATGAACTACAAACCGACCAAAATTCGTCACAATGGTTCATGAGCTGGTTTGTGCCCATCCCTAGATCTGATCATGGATCACCCAGTGTTAAGTCTGTCTTCCAACAGTGCCATTTTAAGCAGAGTTACACCTTTTAAGTCCATTGAAATCAATGAATTCAGAATGGTGTGGGTTTGCTTCAAATCAAATCAATTATTATGGTTCGTGACCAGCACAAGATCAGTTACAACAATGTACATGAATCTGATAAGTTTTAGGAAAAACACAATATTTAAAATTACTGAGTGGCCTATGCATTCTTAAAATCACAGAACAGATTGAACAAAACACCTACATTTTATGATTCAGCTACATTCTGTGTTAATTCCCTGCGAATTCTGCATTATGCTGCAAGAAATCTGGCACAGGGGAGTGTGAGCTGAGGATTTGTGTCTGAAAGGAACTTCCTCATAATTTCAGATTCAGAGCAGGTAGAAAACCTCCCAAGCAAGGGTGCAATACTCTTCGCATGGATTTCCTGGTAGAAATGGCAGTGAAGCAAGATATGCTCATTTGTCTCAACCTGTGTGGCTTTGTTTAGGATTGAACTGTATGTCTACTTAGTTTAATGGCATTTAGTTAACGGCCTGGTTTAGTTTTAGTCACTAAGTTATTAAAGGTAAGCCTAAAAAAGATTAATAAATAGATAAAGCCTAAAAAAGATTAGTGAATAGATAATGTCACTAAGTTATTAAAGGTAAGCCTAAAAAAAGATTAGTAAATAGATAAAGTAACCATGCTTGGGATCAAGATTCATTGAAATCCTTGTTGTACACAACACGTTGTAATCTCTAATGCCATTTATAGTTCAAGTTTTCCTAGATTGCTCACTGTGGGGAATATTAGTCTGACTTCCCATTACTGGAAATAAATATCTGGCTGAAATGGGCTCTCTTTCTGACGCACAGTAAGAGAGCATATGAGGAGGGCGGGGTATAAATATAATAAATAAATAAATATGAGATCATTAAAAAAAACCTTGCTGAGTCAGACTGTGCAAAGGGGCTTCTGTCTGGTTTAGCAGGGCTGGTCTTTGATTCTCATAGGCACAAGAATCCAGTCATTGACTTTAAATGAGTTATATGGTACATCCAGGTCGTGTTCACACGGGCAATTTGATCCATTGCCCTTGCTGTTCCCTTATGGATTTAAAGTGCACAATCAGATAACGACATCTGTCTGTCGTGCCCCAGTTGTCTGAGTTCCATTCCCCCCTCCCCTTGCCCCGTATTTCTTTGATACCCAAGAAAGTCCGGTCCTGTTGGTCTGAGCCGCTTCCAAAATGGATTTCCTGTCGTCTAGTCACTCTGTTGTGAACCCAACCTGCCAGGCAGGTCTCACTGATCTATTGTTTTCCAGCCACCATTTTCTCCCCTAGTTAGCTAGGATCGCATGACTGAATATACGCACACACACACCCAGGAGGCTGCTCACCACCTTGTTTTCTTTTGAAAAACTCTCAAAAAAAGACACCCCTGTTCTGCAGCTTTTTAATTTTGTTTGGGGAAGGGGTAAATTGAAAAGATTAGAGGGAGGATTGCATTGAACTCCATATCCCAGCATTCTCAGCAAGCACTTGTGTGCATGCTTAGAGGGAAAACTTCTTTAGTAATGGCTGACAGCCCCATGAACTACATATCCCAGAAGGCTCATCCCTGCTTGTGGGCATGCTCCTAGGACAAAATTCTAAAAAAAATGGCCGACGGGCTGACTCCGTGCTTGGTGCTGTCTGATCATTCCACAAGCAGTAAAATCGCTTTGAAGAGTGCTAAAAGGGGTGAGTCTGGTCAAGATTTTCTGTAACAAAATAATCTGGCTCTATTAGAGGTGGGGCAACAGCAGATTGAACTGCCTGTCTGATTGCGACCCCAGATAAGAAGACAGGAGATTTGCCAACTCATTGCCTTATTAAGGCTACGGCCACACACATTAAATGATCCACTTTCAATCCACTTTCAATGCACTTTCAATGCACTTTCCAACTGGATTTTGCCAGTTCACACAGTAAAAATCCAGTTGGAAAGTGCACTGAAAGTGGATTGAAAGTGGATTATTTGGTATGTGTGACCACAGCCTAAATTAATTACTCCAAACAGTTCCATTCACTTATAAAAAGCCTCTTAGCCAGTGAAATCTCTACAGCTTCTACCATTGTCCTACAAGTTTATGCTGGCCATCTTTCTGGTGAGATGGTAGTTTAGTTTATTTGTTAGACTGTTCATCTAATTCATGTCTCAGGAGTTTAATTGGAGAACGCAGGATGTTGACATTTAGCTAGCACTGCAATTTGATAAATGTGTGATATTTCAGCAAACTGAAGTAAATGTGGAAATGTTAGGTGAAATAAGCCAGCATTGCAGTGGCTATTACAGCAAAGGACAGTAGTATAATAGAGCGGGTCAGCCAAAGTTTCCCTTTCCTAAGAGTTTGGAAACTTGGTTCTATTTCTTTTTGATAGCTAGACATCTCTTTTGTGTTAATAATATGGCAGTGAGTTATAACAATTACTCTGGGCTGTTCTTTGCTGACAGAGGCAAAGGAAGGGGGGATTTTCCTATGCAACTCTGGCAAATCTATTCTTTTAAGGCACTCACTGATTATGAAGATGCTGTTTTATGAAAGCATTTCTATAAAACTTAGATTTGCAATCAATAAATAAATAAAATTGCCTTATAATGAGTCAGATCATAGATCTATCAAAGTCAATATTGTTTACTCTGCCTGGAAGCAGGTGTCCAGGATCTCAAACTTGACTTCCTGGTGCATAAATATCACACAAAGTTTGAGATCTACAATCTGCCTGTATGACTCTTGCCCCGCCCAGCTGCTTAAATATACTGGGGGGGGGGGTTGGTGGACTGGATCCAGGAGACAGTAAATACTTCCCTGAGAGAAGAAGTGGTCACTCCTGCTTTGAAGCAGGCAGTGGTGCATCCACTCCTAAAGAAACCAATTCTGGATCCAGGTGAGTTGATTAATGACCATCCAGTCTTAAATGTACCATTTTTGAGCAAGATGATTGAACAAGAGGTGGCTGGCCTTCTTCAGGGATTCCTGAATGAAGAAGATTGTTTTAATCCGTTCCAATCTGATTTCAGTCCTGTTTGTGAGACTGAAACTGCCTTGGCCACCCTAGTGGATGAAGTATGCTAGAAGATGGACAGGGGGAGTGCAACCCTGTTAACTCTCCTGGATCTCTCAGCAGCTTTCAATAACGGAGCTCCCGAACGCCCGGCAACGCTGCTGGTGGGCGGGGGCTCTTTTGCCGCTCTGAAGAAGGGAGACAGCAACGAGGAGGACGCTATGCGTCCTGACGCGGCGGGGGGCGGACCCGGCCGATGCAAAGGGCCGGGCTCCACTCCCGCCCTCTGTCAGTTGCTCCGCGTGCTCGCCCACCCTCCCGCCCTGTTTATTAGTGCAGGCTGTGGCTGATCGCCATTTGGGGCCAGGTAGGAATTTTTCACCTTCACCCAGATTGGCTGAACGGGTGGAGGTGTTTTCGCCTACTTTGCACTGAGGACAGTGGTTTAAAGGATGTTATGGTGGACGCCGTTAAATAGGTTGGTCACTTGGCAGGTTTGTGCAAGCAAAACGGAACTGGTGAGCACCTTTCGGCATATCCCGTTTGGGGAACAGATGGTCATCAGGAACTGCCTTCGGATTTCAGGGTCCTGGGTGGGGAATGGTGATCACCTCCACTGGAAACCTTTTAGGCCAGGCTCCTCCCTGCAGGTTGGAAGGCTTCAGGGGTAGGCGCTCCTAGGAGGCAACCAGTTGCTGGGCTGCTGGTCACGAGCCAGAGAGTAAATGACTCACGGCCGGAGCTGGGTGACCCGCCCTTTAAGGGCAAGGGGGTTGGTCAGGGAGTGACGCCTGCCTTGCCTGTTCCATGCTTGCTTAGTTGTCTTTGCTGCAATGTTCTGTTAAATAGTTAATAAAGTGGCCCTTGTTTAATTCCAAACCGTTGTCTGTCTCATTAATCTGGCTGGGGGGGTAATGTCAATCATGGTATCGTTTAGGATGGCCTTTTGGGACTGGGACAGGGAGTGTGGTATATTTATTGTATACATGTATGTATGTGATGGAATACACTACATGGAATATATGTGTGATTTAGTTTAGTCCTGTTGGGTAGACCTCTTGTTTCAGTTTCCTGTTTGGTATGATAGCTGAACTTGATGGTTGTTGCAAAGAAACAGCTGATGTTTTGAGCCATCTTGTCTCTAGTGAATGGACATGAGAATGGGTGCCTGAGTGAGTCCTGTAACCTGAGAACCCACAGCAAAAGGGGGACATTACATGGTGTCGGAAACTGGCCTGTATCTCCTTTGGGACTCCAGCACTGAACAGGAAGGTTCCGGTTTGAATCCCTTGTAAAGCAATGGAGCATTTCAAGCCTCTTTCAGACTTATCCTTTATGGGAAATTTAGGGGAGCACTGGTGGGAACAAAAGTTGAAGCTGTACCTTGAAGTCACCAAGGCTGAAAAATAGTCTGAGGATTACAAAATTGCAGTCTTGCTTCACTGCATAGGAGAAGTTTATAACAATTTGCAAGGTGTATTTGCAGATCCTAACAACAAGACCCTGGCAGAGGTTTTAACAGCTTTACAAACCTACTGTGAGAACCCTGTGTTTGAGAGATACCAGTTCTGACAATTACAATATAATGAGGCTGCTAGAATAGATGATTTTGTCACTGAGCTTAGAAAAAAAGTGCAGCATTGTGAGTTTGTTTTTTTCAAAGTTTTATTTATAGGTTTTCACATCACCACAAACAGATGTATCCGATACAATAACTTATTTGTGATACATTGAGTATACAACATTATTTGTTATCTTTTTCCCCCCTCAAAGTTTTGTCATGATCTCATGCTAAGGGACAAGATTGTACTTAGTAGAACTGATAGCAAACTCCTGGAGAAACTCCTAAGAAAGTCTGATCTCACTTTCCAGGAGGCAATAGATATGTGCAGAACAAAGGCTCTTAACAAGTGCCCAGGCCAGAGCTATGTCTGCAGAAGCAACATTGCATGCCACGTTTACAGGCCAGCGCAGAAACAGCCGCTAACAGGCCAACAGTGTGAACGCTCCCTTGCGCTTCCTCCACAGTATCCTCCCGCTTCATTCACTGCAGTGTGAACGGGAATACCGCAAACAAGCCGTTCCAGGTATGTTCCGGGTTTTCTTTGCCACGACTCCCTAGCGCTTTAAATTGCCAGTCTGAACTCGGCCCCTGATCAGGTGGAAAGACAGCATAAAAATGTTTTAAATAAACACATAAATAAATACCATCATTCTTGCTTATTCATGTGCAGCTCCAGGACTACCATATCTAAACATTTGGTTGCAGTGTAAGAATTATGAAATACTATGACTATTAAGGCTATCATATAACATTTTTAGCCTGCCTCTTTAGTGCTGGATAGGGAAACCTTTGCGGTTCATTGCTATAAGCACTTTTAAATATGCTACACACATGTAACACATTGATTGAATAATGACTGGCAGAAGAAAGCTAAGGCATCATTTCAGATGCATATTTTCAAAATGACATTTTTAAAATTCATGTTGCCAAGAATCCTCAGAGTAGTTCATTGCAAATTTCTCCCAAGCATAAATTGGCCTTTTATATACACACAAAATGAGAGAGACAGACAGACAGACAGACAGACAGACAGACAAATGGGGTGTTCAATCATATAGCCCAGCACCACTAATCTAAAGTGATATACTGCAGGAATTGTTTCACTTATTTGGTTGATGAATCTCATCATGCAGTCCACAGGATTCCTACCGTTCTTAGTCATCAGGTCTTAAAGTAAAGGTAAAGGTTCCCTTGCTCGAAAGCCAGTCGAGTCCAACTCTAGGGTTGTGGTGCTCATCTCCATTTCAAAGCCAAAGAGCCAGCGCTGTCCGAAGACGTTTCCGTGGTCATGTGGCCGGCCTGACTAAACACCAAGGGGCACGGAACGCTGTTACCTTCCCACCGAAGTGGTACCTATTTATCTACTTGCAATTTCTTGCTTTCGAACTGTTAGGTTGGCAGGAGCTGGAACTAGAGATGGGAGCTCACTCCATCATGCGGCACCCGGGTCTCGAACTGCGGAACTACTGACCTTCCACAGCCTGCAGTTCAGCGTCTTAGCCACTTATTGGCTCACTGAAGTTCTCAACATGACTAACAACTACCAGCTCAATAAATAAAGCTTTGGCTACGTACCAGCAAGGCCAATATGGATATTATTGCCTAGCAAGTTTATTACATATTTATTTAGGAAATATATAGGCTGACCTTTCTAAAAACAATGCATTCATTAAAATTATCATTAAAATCCACAAACAATAACAAAACCAGCTAAGGCATAAAAAGCACAGAACAAGCGGTAGTCTAAAATTATATGTAGATTCCTTCTTCCACTTCTAAACCAACAGTTAGCACAGATGTCATATGCAGATATACCTGTAGGCTTCCATTTGATCAGACAAGCTGTCTCTAAATCTTATAATTCCTTATTTATATTGGAGCAGTCAACTATTGCATACAGAGTAAATTAATCCAATGCTGTGAGAGCCATGGCATCATATTTAAGATTACTAGTATTGACCTTAAATATAAACATCTGTCAGAACAAGATAGTAAAAAGCAGTGGCAGCCCACCAAAGAAAACAGAAAGCCTCCCCCATGTTAGACTTACCAATGATCCACACTAACCTGGGAGCTTTTTGTGGGATGTCAGGCATTACCAGGTGGCCCACTTTAACCTATTGCTGTTGGAAAGCTTCCTTCCTGATAGTTTCTCCTTAATCATCCCCTTTTGCTAGAGTTTCCTGGTAGCGCATAGGGTAGATCACCATCCAATATTTCCACATTCAAATCTCATTCTGGTTCAGTCTGGAAAAACAAACATAGTAAGTGAATCTTTGCATTTTGGATAACCATTTTCTTTTGTGTAACAAGAGAAACGAACCTGGCCCAGGATTCTGAGCATAACAGATTATAAAGGATTTATATCCAACTAGTTTTTCTGAGTAGAGAGAATCTACCAGTTTATGGTTTGATTTTTTTTCCCTTGTGTTCAACTTCCATTGTACAATCCCATACAAAAATATAGTCTCCCATTTTATATCTCAAAAAGCTCTAGTGTAGCCTATCACAGAAAATCACAAATATGATTATTTCAGCAATAATGGGTATAGAACTTAACATTTCTTGCTCTAGGTTGGCTGGGCTCAATTAGACCTGTAACTCTCAGATTTCAAACACTGTTTAGAAGAAAAAATATTTGAAATGGAATCAAATCAGACATGGGTCCATTCAAAAGCAACATTCAATTCAATTATGAATCAGAATCTCACATGCCTATTGAAATTACTTCTTTGATTCCATTATCACAGGTCTCGTTAAGGACCAAATGCTTCTTGAATATTTAGAAATAGAAAAACAATTATCTAGAACAGAAAAGTGTCTTGAAGACCAATAATGGAGAGCCAGACAGTTCATTTTAAATTAAAAGCAAGCAACTTTTAATTAGATTCTGCTAAAGCTGGCAAGCCTGGGGGGAGGGTGTAGAGAGAGTTACAAATCTTGAAAAAGACAACTCACTATGTTCATTTTTCCTTTACATATGCAGTGGTAATCATTTTGAAATAAAAATTAGTTCTGGCATTTAAAATAAGCAATAATAGTAAGAGCAGCATTTAAAAACCGATTAGTTTGCTAAATATTTCATAGTTTCAGTATAATAAAATGTATTTTAAACCAAAATAATTCCATATATATTGCTGCATTGATTTTACAATATTAGAAGGATTGCAGTACTAAAATAAGCTGTATTGTTTTCAGTAAGTTGTGATATCACTGTCAGTCTTTCTTTTTACAAGACTTAATATCTTCAGCTCTTGTGAGAAGGAAAAAAATAATGATGGAAATTCATTAGCATCATAAGAGCTCAGCCTTTCCCCTGTTGAAGCTAGTTGCTTATATGTATTCCAGTAAATTATATCTACTCCCCAGTTTTCCTATGATCAGTCTTTTATCTGCTGCTGACTTCAACTGCAATTTGAAGCTTCGCTGAGCATATTGACAGTGGTAGAGTTAAACAGATTTCTTGCAAGTTAGGAAAACTCACTGTGAGATTGATTTTTTGTTTGTTTTGTTTTCTGTCATACAAGGCCACTGGCTGATGACATCCTAAATACCTACTGTAATTGTGCAAGGCTTACAAACTTATGTAGGCACATCATTAGGATTCCTATAGCACCCATTGGGTCAAGTAAAGCATTTACCTCAGGGCCATACTAGACAAGATGCTGGAGATGCAAAAGGTGATTTTCCATTTCTCTGTGGCTCTTTTGAAAGCAGCCAGTGGGAGGGATTTGATCAGGACTGCTATGTGTGGGCTTTACTTTGCCCATTAGCTATTTTGCTATTTTACCCATATATATAATGACTTCTTCCAGCTGCCTTTTTTCCCCTTTAGATTTTTTTTTACTGTACTCACAATAGAAGCCAGGGAAAACTTATACTGAGAAAATGCCACAGGGAAGCGTTAAGCCTACTCTCTCATAGCACCACAGTCCCAGTCCAATTTGTTTCCTATGCCCACCTGATTTTAAAAAGGACACAGGAGAGCCAATTACAGATTTCCAGTGTTTCATCTACTTTGTCTGTGTTGCAAATACCAAACAAGAGCTGGATCATTTTCACAAACAACACTTCTTGTCCAGATTACAGTGAATTGCAACTGGCAGGAGGGTTGTGGCCAGGGACTTGGGGGAGTTGAGATGCTGGCTGTGATGTCATGTCACTTCTGGTAAAAAACAGAAGTGACATAGGTGGCTCTAGGAATCACCGGCATAGAGTTTCTGGTGATTCCTAGAACTGCCCAGTTTCTAACCAGAAGTGATGTGATGCCACAGCTGGTGTCATGGTGTGTTTTTTTAATCACCCACTGCTATTCTGACAAGGGGTGGGCAATGGGATTGGAGGGCAATAATCTCCTGCCCAGACTGGGGGCTTGGCGGTCCTAATGGTTACAAGTCACGAAAAGCTTCAGCAGCCTATTTCTATACATTAAGTCTCTACGAAAGGGACGGTGCATTTTTCCAGGCCAGTTGTCAGCCTTAGGTATAATGACCAATAATTTGTGACTGTGGACTCGGGTTCCATTCCTAATGTTCACAACAGTTTACAAGATCATTCTGTGGAAACAGTTCAGAAAAGAGGTGTGTGTGGGGGAATCTAACGTAGAAAAATAATCAATTTAGCATTAGATAGTAATATATTTTTTTAGAAGGAAAGTGTAGCTGAGTAAGCTTGTGGGAACTGTAACCCAATTATAATAGATTGAGCAATAACTTTTCTACATTCTCAGAACAGACAGCTAACATGATATCAAATTATACTACACAGCTACCTAGAATAGTGTTTCTTCTGTGCTATGTTATCCCACTCAAAGATGTAATCAACTGAAAGAGATTTTAAAGAAACCAAAAACTTACACATTGGTCAAATGTGTAATTTTATATGAACTCTTCTATGATACCAAAACAGCAATGCTAGCCTTATGTGGTATTAATTTACAATGTAATACATACATTTAAATATAAAAATCTGACTTAAAATTTTCAGTTTTGAGATTTTGGTTAACCTCAGAAGCTAAGATGCCAATCAGTAAAGAAAATATGGAAAACCAGGTGTGATGATTTCCCAGATGAACAAATCTGATATTAATTTATATCCCACATTTTTTCTCATTATGGATGACAATATAAACATGATTCCCAAGAATTCTCTTGTTCTGGCATTGACCAGATACATACCTGCTTAGCTTGACACAAAGTTACTACAGCATGTGACCTTGGAAAATAGCTTGTGTGCAGCAGTTCCCAAACTCCATAATAATAAATATGAAATATTTTTATGACAATTTTTGTAAGCCTTCTGAACTTGATGTAGAAGGATTAGATGGGAGGAAATTGTACTACATTCATCATAATACAGTCTTCTTCGCATCCAAACACACACACACACCCAGTTTAGCAACATAGCCCTGAAATAAGTCATGAATTTGTTAACTATAGCATGGAAAAATAAAATTCCTTTCTTCGAGAGCAGTTGAAAGGATGGATGATTAAGAAGAATGTGCTGTCAAGTTGCACCTGGCTTATGGTAACTCCATCCATGGGGCATTCCAGGCAAAAGATGAGCAGAGGTGGAAAGGTAAGGAGAAATCATGCAAAAATGCTTTGAGTCACACAAAAAGGCCTCACATTCAGAACAAGCTTCACTGCTTAATTTGAGGCAAGGCTGTCACCTGCATTTTGGAAACCAAGACCTATCCTTCAAACAGTACCTTCCATGTCATACATTTGTTGGCATTTTTTTTCTTCACTGCATAAGCATGTAGATTAATAAAGAATCAACTAAAGTGATGGTTTCTTAGAATATTAGAAGGGATTAAAGGGAGTAATGGAAGTAATGTGTGTGTTGGTCTTTCACATCTGTCATGTGTTACCCGAAGTGGTTATGAGGGTCTCTTGGGGAATTAGCAAGGAGACCCAAGCAATGCTAGAGGGCAATAGGTCTTCCACCTATATATACCAGGATTTTTCCCTCAGTAGAACTCTCAAAATCAACCAGGCCATAATTAATGAAATGGTTTTTATTAAAGAGAATTAGAGAAAAAAAATCAAAACTTATTATTATTGAAAAGCACTCCATAAACAAAAATACAAGTTCAGAAAATAAAGGTGGTAGTTTATAGAGACAGAGAGGGGACCTTATTCTTATGGGACTATATTTACCTTACCAAAGAATCAGAGAACTGAAGAGAAGGACGAGACAAACCAGTGTCTCACTCAAGGAAGTGTGGCCAGCCACACATTGGGGATGTAAGTTAATGGATGTCCAGATGTGCACACACACATTACTGAGCAAAGTGTGGTTGGATATACCCCTTGGAGCATGACATGATTGCTCCTAGAACAATGCTGTGATGATTATAGCGAAACAATGCTGCCTGAGCAAGGAAGCTTCATAAAGTTCCTAGGAATTGCAAATGCAATAGAACATTCATGTGAAATGTCTGTTGTGTTTGGTGACCTCTAATTGCCAGTACAAGAAAACTCTTATAAGGAATGTTATGGGATTAGAATGATTTCTGCTAGGTACCTACTTAGGATAACCAGGGAGGGAAAGGTCATGCAAGGTAGGGAGTTTGCTAGATTGACTGCCTTTTCTGAGAAATCAATCTGACACTGATGGATTTAAAGAGGGAAGGGAGCTGCCAAAAACCAGACCCTTTCACAATGTACCTTTGGGATCAGTTTTCCAGACAAGCCTCTGGTCAATATTTAATAGCACACATTTCATGTGACTGTAGGACCTATTTCAATCCTATTTGCAGACCAGGGAAAAGTTTTGAGTGAGTGAGTGACCCTGTGAGAACTAAGAAAGAAGGTTGCCTATATCACCTTTTCCTAGGTACCAGACTTGTCCTTCCAAAGGAGGAGGGGTCCAGGCATAACACACGTGAAAACATACAATTCCCTCTGGTGAGTGTAGAGTATTCCTGATACTGCTAATAAAATTAATAACTAAGAATACAGTGTAAAGTATTATCTCTCCCTTATTATAAAAGAGTTTTGGGTGCCAGAATTCTAAAATTGGCCCCTTTAGTGTTAGGCCGAAAAAACTGCCACTCGGAAGACACTGGCTGGGTTCCTTGGCTGCTTTGTGCAGTCCCGGCCAGCGTTCCAAGGTCATTTACATATGGAAGCTGATTGGACTACATTCCATTCCACACCTCAAACTCACCCCCCCCCGCAAGGCAGTTGGAATTTTCAGTTGGGAGAGGAGAATGATGTCAGCTGCTCCCTAGGCAGAGGCTGTGTGTGTGTGTGGGGGGGGGGAGTTGTAAAGACAGACAGGCAGATAAACGTTGGCTGATGGTTGCTAACTCCAGGTTCGAACTCCAGGACATAGGGTTGCCAACTCCAGGTTGGAAACTTCCAGGATATTTTAGGGATGAAGCCTGCTGAGGGTGGGATCTGAGGAGGAGGAGGAAGAGGGGGACCTCAGACAGATACACTGCCATGCTGCCCACACTCCAGACAAGCTGTTGCCAGTCTCCAGGTGACAGCTGGAGAGATCTTAAAGCTTTGGTGCTACTTCAAAGTTCCCCAGGAGCCCAAAACAGAGTAGTGTTTTGGAAAATCTTGAGGAATTGTTTGGTGCATTTACGATGGGGCTCCTGGGGAACTATTGTTGCCAATCTTGGCCCAGCAGCCATCAAACCATTCTCTTCAACCCCCTGCTGTGCAGCTGACTTTCCCCTAGGGTTGCCAATCTCCAGGTGGGACCTGGAGATCTCCCACTGCTACAATTGATCTCCAGATGACAGAGATCAGTTCCCCTAGAGAAAATGACTGCTTTAGGAGGGTAGACCCTATGACATTATACCTGCTGAGTCCTTCCGCCCCCCCCCCGCCCAATGCTGCCCTCTACAGAATCCACCCCCCAAACCTCCAGGTATTTCCCTCCTTAGAGCTGGCAACCCTACATTCCCCTCAGTGCCTGTTGGGAGTGGGTGGTGGGGGAGGGGAAGGGAGTGGGCGACCGGAGGCTTCTGCCTCCTGTCTCCGGTCCTGGAGTGGGGGAGGGTGAACGGACCCGGCAGCCGGAGGCTTGCACCTCCAGTCGCCGGCCCTGGAGTGAGTGGGGTTGGGTGGGGGGAAAC
>NW_015163108.1:280815-295054 GCF_001447785.1 Gekko japonicus | reverse complement strand
GCCGATGCCTCCGTCGCCTGGCTGGAGTGGCCGCGGGGGAGTCTGGAGTCGGGCGGCCGCTGGTGGGAGCCGCGGGTGCCCGGGCCGAGATTGGGGGGGCAAGGCGGGCGACAGAAGGCCGATGCCTCCGTCGCCCGGCCCTCTACAGAATCCACCCCCCAAACCTCCAGGTATTTCCCTCCTTAGAGCTGGCAACCCTACATTCCCCTCAGTGCCTGTTGGTAGGCAACTAAGCTTGGTCCTGTCACCTACTTTGGCCTTTGGGAGAAAACACATTGGGGCCAATCCTGATAGGGTTGCCAACTCCAGATGGGAAATTCCTGGAGACTTGAGGGATGGAGCCTGAAGAGGGTGAGGTTTGAGGAGGGGTGGGACCTCAGACAGGTACACTGCCATAGACTCCACCCTCCAAACCAGTCAGTCTCACATAGGGAACCATTGTTGCCAATCTCCAGGTGAGGGCTGGAGAGCACTCAGTATTACAACTGCTCTGCAGAAGGGAGGGCAGAAGTCAGCTGAAGTCAAAGGGGCAGATAATGGTAGGTTGGTGGCTAGCTGGGAAGGAGATGGGGTTGCCAACTACATGCTGACAAATTCCTGGGGATTTGAGGGGTGGAGCCTGGAGAGGGTGGGGTTTGCAGAGGGGTGGGACCTCAGACAGGTAGAATGCCATAGACTCCACCCTCCAAACCAGCCATTTTGTCCTGGGTAACAATTGTTGCCAATCTCCAGGTGAGGGCTACAGATTACTCACAATTACAACTGCTCTTCAGGTAGCAGAGATCAGTTCCTCTGGAGAAAACAGTGGACTCTGTCATTATACCCTGCTGAGGTCACCACAGCAAACTGACACTGTTTGCCCAAAGCCAGAGCACTGCCCCAGAGCCTCTTTCTAGATCCCGTTGTATTGCTTTCACAACGGGCTTTACTGCTAGTAGCTATATAAGACAAGACATTTCTTTGAGATTTCATTACTGCATCTTAGGAAAACCCTTTATAATAATGCCTTGTTTAAAGTACACAACACAATCCTTCTGGTCAAAAAACTGATTTATTTTGTATTATGTGTATATTATGGCAACCATTTGAATATTTCTGATTAGCCATGTTTAGACAAATTAAATATAGTGAGTAAATGCACATGAGGGAATAAGGACTGTGGTCCCAAACTTGGTTTGCACATGTTTACACATTGGAATTGGAATAATTCCAATTGTTCAAGGTGGGAGTCAGAGAAGTTTTATACAAGATCCCCTAATGAAACATTTAACAGAATGCATAGGTATCTAGAAGATCTAATAAAACTCTCAACTTTGCACCTTGTTCTTTTCTCCTAGATTTCATACAGACATTCTATTGAATGAACTTAGAAATTCTCACCCTCACCCAAACACCCATCTTCACTCACTGTGTTATAGGGTCTGAAGAAAGAATTAGTTTCGCAGGGCTCTTTTTGTAGCAGGAACTCCTTTGCATATTAGGCAACACCCCCCTAATGTGGCCACTCCTCCAAGAGCTTACAGTAGCCCCTGTAAGAAGAGCTCTGTAAGCTCTTGGAGGATTGGCTACAAACTTACCAACATTTAAAAAAAAAAACACAGTTGTGACTTTAAATCATTACACTACTGAACTTAAGAATCACTTGGGATCAATCCATTTGGAGGACAGAGTGCAATCTGCACAGGACAGGCTCTAAAAAACTGCCAAGAAAATGACCAGTGTTCAGGATCAAATTAGAGAATCACAAAGAGAAAACCACGCAAATTTGAAAGGAAGGGCAAGAAATTAGAGTTACTCTGCAGCTGCACTAGGGCATTGACAAAAACACCCCCTGATTATTTTTTTCAATTTAGTGGCGCAAGACTAAAAAGCTCTCCAGAGCTTCTGCCAGAGGACTCATTCCTGTACAAATTGCAGCCCTGTACAAAGCACGGGGGAGTTGCAGCTCACCTTGTACAGACATACATGCGTACACACATTTCCAATGATCACAGCTTGCAGTGCCAGTGTCAGTGTCATGCATTCTGTACACTCAACATGTTTCCTCATATTAGGAGATCATGTGGCTCTTTCCCATTTTCACAGTGACTGATAACACAGCAGAGAACACCTTGTGCTCAGCAATATGGAAAACAGAGCTTTGCAGCTGCTTGTCAGTTTAAAAAAAAAAAGCCTGGTCAGTTTCAGCATAGGGTTTTCCCCCTTTGTCTGTGTTCCTTTCTGTTCCCTTTCATTCAGTGAACTAATACTAAAAAGCATGCACAAAAACTGAACCACAATGATTTAAACAGAAGGCACTTGCTGGACGCTACTGCACAGCTGCAATAGGGCAATTGCATATTTTTTAAAAAGCCCTTTGGACACAACCCCACACACATCACAAGTGAGGTTCCACCCCAATTTAGAAAAGTGCATTTTTGTATTGTAGCTGCAGAATAAACACATTGGAGGAAAAAGAATGGTACAAAAGGCGGGCACAGAATCCGAAGTCAAGATTAAAGGCTTACTGCTCTGAAAATCTACAGTAAGACGTATGTGCTTAATGGGCCTAAGTTGGTATTCCTGCATTTGGATGTGATTACTAACCAGAGTTACTACAAACAACCATTCAAAAACAAGTTTAACCCAGAATAATGGTTCCAGTTTTATAGCCTCACTACCCAGAATTTGACCATCATACTAAACCAGAGCTTAATCAAACTGAATGCAGATATAATGTAATCACCAGAATTATATAGGGGAAAAACTCATTTATTCAGTATGGAATTATTTTATTGAGGATGCAGGTAATATTGTGAGTAAATAAATTCAGTATATCTGCTCTGTGGCTTTTATATTTTCAAATGATTCACATATCTAGTGCCACACATTTTTTGTTAGTGTAAGCTTTTGATTAGAATCGGCTTCCAAATGTGGATATTGTAGCTTGGATTTTAAATTAAGATTCCATGTAGGAAATAAATTTAACTAGATGTTTATAGGGAATTTTGTGGAGAAAATCTTACAATCATTTTAAAAGCGTTCTTTTAAAAAGACACGTGTGCTAAATTTATGCAAAACCTCCATAAAACCATGTTACTTAAGATTTTACATGAATTTAATGCTTCATGCAACATTCATGAGTCACACAGCATATTGCTGTTCCCAGGTCACAAAGTGCCTATTCTGTCATCTTAATAGAAAATGTGATTTAAATATTTTCTGCCCTGAAATGTACAGAAATGTGTGTTTCCCTTGGTGTTGCTTATGCTAAGTTTCAAGTATGACTGAGACAGCAGAGTCCTATGCCTGTCTATTCAGAAATAAATCCTTCTCGTGACAGACAGGAGACATTTCAGCCCTCTTTGCTTTTTCTTCCTGTAGGGGGGAGGCATGGCTTTTCACACCGGTGCAATTTAATGCACCAGAACACGATCAGACGCCACCGCAGCAAAGTGGGGTTTTGTTTGTTGGCGCGTGTTTTCAGCGTGCATCAACATGGCGAGAGGAGCGTGCTTGAGCTTGAGTAGGTATTCCATCGATGGCCCGTAGCAAACTGTTTGCTAGTAGGCTTTCCCGGGTATTTTTTAACTCCGGATCTTTGGGCGGATGCTACGGGTCGGCAATGGGTGTGCTACGCTTGCCAGATGTGTCCTTGCCAGATGTGCCCGTATACTCCGCCTGACATTCATGCCTCTCCCGCCGCAAATTCCTTGTGTGAACAGGGCCTATGTATGGCTGGCCAGTGTTTTTCTTTTCACACAGACCCTCATTTCAAAAGAGAAATAGAACCAACAGCAGGACTTATCCATTGCTCCAGTTGCTTGAGTAGGATATTCTTGATAGAAGAGTATCTTACTACTTTTATCCCTTTCCCCAACCTCTGTGCCCTTAGTAGCCAGGATCCTCTCTGCTGAGGTCTTGTCAAACTTAGATAACTGAACTGCCATGGAAGAAAAAGTAAATTTTCCCAGGAAAATGGCCTCTGCTGATTTACTTTCTCATACATGGAATATATATAAAAACAACAGTTTAGAATATGCTGAATGAAACAAAGAAAGAAATACTCATGTTTTCCAGTCTAAGGTGACTGATTTTCACCATCAGTACAGTGTTTAGACCATCTGCTCATTGACTCTAGCTATTAATCATGAAGCCAGTCATAAAAACCATTTATCTGCCCATTCAGGGGACTACTAAAAATGTGACATTGTGCAATATTGCATCTTTAACATGGTGATAACATAACAACAACATGACTACTATTTTCTGCCTCTAACACCAAGTAGCCCCCAGCTCATGCCAAACTATTTCAATAAAGAAGGAAAGAACACCATAACCATGACAGGAAGATTATTCATTAAGTGAAGAAGTCAGCCTGCTTACCAACACTAGAAGATGATCACAATGTTTTTATTAAGAGGCACAGAACCTTTATATTCACTCTCAATTCCACCCAAATTTATAAGTCTGTGCCAAATCCCTTTCAGACTTTTTCTAAGCTAAAAAGCCTCAGCTATTTAAGTATTTCTTCATAAGGAAATTGATCCCCTTCATTTAACTGGATTAGTCATCAGGTCAGTACCTTTTCTAGAAGTCTGCCATATCCTTTTTCCAGAGAAACAACCAGAATTGCACACAATATACTAAATTCCAGAGATGTATTCAATAATATTATTACTTTATTTCTGATTCCACATTATTAATAAGCGTTCTAGTCCTGTGCCGATGAGTAATCTAAGGATAATCAACACTAGAAGAAGGAAAATATGAGTCTGTTGCTCCTTCTTCCAGCCTCCACATCTTGATAAGTTCTTCAGGACAGAGAAGTTAGAGAATGTCACCAGCTTGGTATCACCAACTTGTCTGTCACCAGCTCAGTGGGAATAGCCAATATATTCATGGGGGTCAGAGGTTAGGCCATCCCATTGGAAAGTGATAGCTAAGAGGCAACTATTTTAAATAAACAAATAGGTTAATTTTTACTAAGTTAGTCATTTTACCTTTTTCACTTCCACAGGATGCGAAGTCGAAAGTTTCATTTCATTTATTTATTTATACTCCACCCTCCCTGCTGAAGCAGGCTCAGGGCGGCTTACATAAAATGCAGTAGCTAAAACAACAATACAGATTAAAAAACCACAACTTAAGGTGCTAGTAAACAATTTAAGTGGCAATGGCGAAAGCAGAGTAGCATCATACTAGTAGACGCAGTCAGTAATTGATTTTAAAGTTGGCAAAGGTCAGGCTGTCGGTGGTGTTATTGGGCACAGGGTGTTAGTTTGTTGGGTGCGGCTCCTTAACTAAAGGCCTTGTGGAAGAGCTCCATCTTACAGGCCCTGTAGAACTGTAAAAGGTCCCGTAGGACCCTGAGGTCTTCATTGAACCTTCCACCCATATTCAGAAATATATCAAAGTGTCTGTGTAGCCACAATTGTATGTTCCAATGTATATTGCCTCACAATTATTAATAATGAATCCTATTTTCCAAAAATGACAATATGCTTTCAGTTTTAATGTTTGGCACAGTCTTAAAACATATTTGCCTCATGTGTTAATTTATGATTGACTCCCCACATGGAGCTGTCATTTTATTGCCTCAAAACAGAGAACGGAATTCATTGATTGAAATCACAGCTTCCAAATCTGTGAGTCTATGTAACATTTTCATTGAGCATTTAACTCCTTCTCAATGGTTCAAACCATTCTGAAAGAACTGGTGAAACTGGTGGCCTACAGTCTGAATTCTGCACCATTTTACTTCTACAGGCTGCTTTGAGTCATACAGTCTTGACCCCCAATAACTTTTTTGTAAGATGTTAGCAGCAATTTTTGTTCCCAGTGGGGAACTCAAATCTGTCTAATTGGGTTTGAATCCATTCAGAGAGACCTTGCTACTAGCTAATAATGACTCCTTAATCTGTAAACAGTTCTTGAATGCCAAGAGCTTTCAGTCTTAAATTTGAAATAACGGACAAGACATGGAAGCATGGATATTAGAAATCTGACATAACAGCAGTAATACTGATTTGTTGTAAGAAGTATAAAAGCACTGGGACTTGATTTGAATAAGAAAGCACAGTTATTCTAGACAACTTGAGGTATATGTCTCTCAAGATCCTGATTTGGTATCCCAAACCTCAGTTTGTTTTCACTGCAGCTTAAAGCTAATTCACATGGTTGTGTTTATCAAGAGATATCTGCAGCCACGACATGATGGCAGTGGTTTTATGGGAGGATTTTCACCGGTGTGTTAGAAACTTGATATAATGCCCTTTAACAGGCAAGCTTAGCCATTGACTTGCTTCCAGTTAACCTTTCTTTGTGAGATGACCTTCAGTACATAGGGAGCACAAGAGGAAGGGATCTGATTTGGGTTATGTGTCATTTTTAAAAAACCTGAGTTGGTTTCTTTACTATCAGAATTAAAATTATTGAATGGTTTTCCTAACATGTGTCCCTTGGTGTCAATGGGAGATGAATTGCCAGGTGTAAGGTTGCCCCCGGGAAAAAAAAGTCACACTAGGATACTGACCTCAAGAATCTCATCCCTTACCTAAAGGATTCTCCTTCCCAGATTTCAAGTAGACAGGGGAAAGTGTCCTTGTTATATGGGCAACCAGGGGTCGGTTGGCCCCAGAGCGCACTGGAGCAGCGCTCTGGGAGTGAGAAGCTCAGGGGCGGGCACATGACCAAGCCCCACCCCCTTCCCACCACTGCTGTATTTGAGCTGCGGCCCGGGAGAGGCCAGAAGAGGGCCCCCCACTGCCTCTCCGGGCCCGCGCCAGAGCGCTGTGACCTGTGGGAGGTCAGAAGAGGCCCTCCGCCATCTCTGCGGGCCTGCGCCAGAGTGCTGCAGCCCGCAGAAGGCCAGAAGAGCCCCCCGCTGATTCCCTGGGCTCACGCCGGAGCACTGCGGCCCACAGGAGGCCAGAAGAGTGCCCACCACCACCTCCCCGGGCCCACGCCGGAGTGCTGAAGAAGCCCCCTCATCGCCTCCCCGAGTAAGTGTGGGATCCGTGGGGGTGGGGGGGTGGGGGCTTCTCTCTCTTTACCTCTTTTCCTTCTTCCCTTCTCGCTCTTTCTTTCTTTCCCTCCTTCTTCCCTTCTCGCTCTTTCTTTCTTTCCCTCCTTTCATTCTTTCCTTTTCCTCTTTCCCTCCATCTTTCCTTCTCTTTCTTTTCATCTTTCCTTCCTTCTTTCCTTTTCTCTTTTTATTCCCTCTTTCCTTCCTTCTTTCATTCTCTTTCTTTCCCTCTTTCCTTCCTTCATTCCTTCTCTCTACTCTCTCTCTCTTTCCTTCCCTCTTTCCTCCTTCTGCGACCCAACTCTTTGCTCCCCCCCCCCGCAGGTCAGCTGGGGAAGGGGAGGCTTTTGAAGATGCCTCCCCCCCTTTTGCTTCCCCTTCTGACATCACTTCCGCTAATGTCAGGGGGTGTTGCATATGCTAATGAGCTATTATGTTAATAGTCTAGTAGCTCATTAGCATACCGTATCCTAATGAGCTCTTGCAGCTCTTTTTCTATGAAATGACCCCTGTGGGCAACCAAAATTCTAACATGTAGAATGGGCATGAGAAGGTATAAAATGGTGTGAGTGAAGCTTTTTCTCCTTTTCCACAATACTCAATAGGGTGGGGGTAGGGGACTATTGTTCTTATTGTAATTTTTAAAAAGGAGCACAAGGGTAAAGGGAACTAAACTCTGCCACCTCCTGTACTTTAATATCTCCTGCTTTTCATGACTTCCAGCATTTTCTCATAGCCTGTTGACTTCCTACATCAGAACAACTGAAAAAAAATAAAGTTCAAATAGTAAAGAGCAGCAATACTAGACAAGCAGAGTTCTTTCCCCTTGTCTATATACTTAAATAGCCAGTTTTACAGTGTACACATTCTGAATCCTGCCATGGCTGAAGTGCTTTGAAATAGAATAAAATGGCCCCCCCAAAATCTCAGATCCTGAATCAGTGGTTGTCTCACTAATAGACTATCTGATCACTGGTCATTTGTGCATCTCCTTAAGTGTGCATTTTGCTCTTTATTGTCATGGGGTGGATGGGAGAATCAAACCAAGCTCCTAGCTCTAGGTTCACCCGGTCTGTAGGGCATCAGACAACCTACTACAGAGGAGCAAAGACTGCATCCTTGCCTTTATCTCCCCAACCTGTCTGCAGCTCTGTCTTCACATATTTTCCCTGCTGCAGGCAGTCTTCCTATGACAGGAAGCAAGCATCGTGTAAGATCGGGCCCTCATTTCTATTCCCCCACACGCACGCACGCACGCATGCACTTCACAGCACACCCAGACAAAGTCTTTGCAGCAGGACAGCAGTGTGCAAAGCCCCAGTGAGCACAATAGCCCATTCAAATAAGACATGCTTTTCTATGGAATCATAGAGCCCTCTCAAAAATAACAACAGTTTAACGACTGACAAAAAAAAAAGTGGAGATGCTGAGAAAAGAAGGATAGGCTTGGATCACTGAAAGATCAGGTAACTTCTGGCTGGATAAATTAGGTGCATACCTGTCCCACTTTTCTTCTGTAGCCTGGAAAAATAAAACTAGACACCAAGAAGCCAGACTAAGCAATCCTGTCAGAAACTTTCCAGGCACTTAAAAATGTCATAAATTTGGAGCATCTACTATAGTAGTGGGTTATGAGTGAGATTTGTCAAATTCTGGCCCTGTTCATACGAGCCCATTTGGTCCGGAAGCGGGACAGAACAGGGGCGGAGCAAACCGGCACGATCCCACCTCAACATCTGGGGAGCGTGCCGGATCCGTCCCGGTTCCGTCCCTTCCAGCGTTGCTCCGCGGCGAAAAAGAACCACCTCCCGAGGTGGTTCTTTCTGAAGGGCCGCAGCAACGCTGGCCGTGGGATCGCCAGCGCGTCCTTGCGCCGGCGCATCCCCGGCTCCTGGCCGAACTGCGCATGTGTGAGCATGCGCAGTTCGCCAGGCTCCCCTTCCCACCGCTGCGTTCTCCCCGGCATCTGATCGTGCCGGGGAGCGTTGCGACGCGGCTCGGGGGATCTGTGAGATCCCGCCGCGCCGTCCCAACTTTGCCGCGGCTCACTTTAGCCGCGGTACGAGCACCTAATTCCCTGCCGTGTGGCAGGGACCTCTGATTACTAAATTTCAGACACATTCATGCAGTAAGCATGGAATAGGAATTTATAAGGAATGCTAAACATGGACTCTCTGCAGTGAGATGGTACTGAATGATTTACGCGTAAGCATCTGCTGTTTGAATGTTGAGAGAGACTGTACATAAATACCAGAAGTGCAATGACAGCAGGAAAAGCCTGGCTAGATTGCAACTTCACCTAGCTACCCTTGTTCTATGACGAGTTCAATTGAAGACAATTATAAAGAACCAACAGTGCAATCCTATGAAGAATTATTTCTATTTAAGTCCATTCACTCAGCAGAGATCTATACCATTCAAAACTAGCCAGATTACTACCTGCCATTAACGTCAATTTCAATCTACTGAAATGTCTACCCGTTTGGGCAAAATGGAGCAGAGTATGTCACAAAGAGTGGCCACTATGTATTCTGGTGTGTGCATGAGCATCTTGTGGTGACAAACGATCAACTTACTCTGATGCAGGGATCTAACTTCCCTATACCTTCCACCAATAATTTAGAAGATACATTCCATGTCACTGCAATTTCAAGAATTACATATTGATGCTCAATGGCCTTCAGGGTAGACTAGATTTTCCTACAGAGCGATTATCAAGAGAAGACAAGTTATTGCCAGCTAGAGATTTCCTAATACCATCACACTGCTATGTTTAAAAATTAATGTTTTACCGAATTGTTTAATGGCTACAAGATAGACTGATAAATTGTATAACATACGTAGTAGAATTTTTATTATATAGGCATAGCACAGTTTTGAAGTTCACTACTGCCTTTTTATTTTCTTTGGCCAATTTCTTTTTCTGTAGGAAACAAAATTAAGCATGCAGATGTTATAATCTTATTGCAGATTTAAAAACTGAACAAGTCACCAAGACTATTCAATAATTCTCATCAAAAGGCTCATCTTCTATTTACTGGTCTGAGGCATCTGATTTATATGTGTCATCTGCAGAGGCTGATTGGGCTCAATTTGTTCTCCATTTGATCCCAAACAGGCCAATGCATCTTGTACACATAACCATTTCTGTGACAGTAAATATTCATTGAACCTTCTGAGTGATGAGAGGAATAAATGCAGGGCTTGGGCATACAAAAGGATGGTAATATCACCATAACACATTTATAAAATGGATTCTCAAACCTCCTGACCTTGTTAAGGCAATTACAATGTTTGATGGAGTCTTCAGTAGCTGCAATCAGATGAGAGAGCTGGTGATATTAGTGTTGACCAGAGACCTCGGTCAATACTTACTTAGAGTGTTTTGCTTTCCTTGACCAGATTAGGCTTTTAAAATTAGATCCATTACAGCAATTTCAGTCTGATTAAAATGTGTCAACTAAATTCGAAGGTCACAATTGTCTTTTTTTGTTTGTTTTGTTTATTTGCTGTGTCACTCGGAAGTTTTTACAGAAGGAGGGAGGGAGAAGGGGGAAAAGAAGAAATGCTGGTGATATATTGTCCCAATTGTGCAAATACACATGAAACAAACAGAGGGCTGAGTGTCCATGTGCTCCAACACACACGCTCATAGGAAGTGAAAGTCATGGTGAACTGATGAAATAAAGTGAGATTAAATTCCATATTGCACAATATTTTCTTAACTCCTTACTCATTCAGTTCCATCAAATCACCGGTGACACTAAACAGGTAAGTGTTTAAAAACTGGTCTTATGTATAATGTGGTACACTTGCCCAAGACAACTGTATAATATTACTGGTCTCAATCAACAGTACTGGAAACCAATCCCAGCATTGGCACTAGGGCTGACTGGTTCTTTAGAAAGCTGCCATTCAGAAATCAAACTTACTTTGTTTACAATGTCAAATCAAGCAACTCATATAATTGCCTGGATCATTTGCTCACAAGTCAAAGAGAGCAGCATTTTCTAAGTCAACAGATTGCTCACAGCTGTATGCCCAACCACATGCAGCCTCATTAAAGTTGGCTGTGAAGGGTTCCCAAGTGTGCCGCATGACGGAGTGAGCTCCCTAGTGCCAGCTCCTGCCAACCTAGCAGTTCAAAAGCAAGAAATTGCAAGTAGATAAATAGGTACCACTTCAGTGGGAAGGTAACAGCATTCTGTACGCCTTGGTGTTTAGTCATGCCAGCCATGTGACCACGGAAATGTCTTCGGACGGCGCTGGCTCTTCGGCTTTGAAATGGAGATGAGCACCGCAACCCTAGAGTCGGATTCGACTGGCTTTCAAGCAAGGGAACCTTTACCTTTACTTTTTAAGAGGGATTATCAACAAGTCCCTCTCTGAGGGTCGGTTCCCAGGGGCACTCAAGAAAACGATGGTCTGCCCTCTCCTGAAAAAACCATCTCTGGATCCAGCCGAATTGTCCAGCTATCAGCCGGTTTCCAATTTGCCCTATTTGGGCAAATTAATTGAGAGGGCGGTGGGGCTACAGTTGGAGGGCTTTTTGGATGACACTTCCGCATTAGATCCCTTCCAGTCTGGCTTTCGCCCGGGACACAGGACAGAGACAGTGCTGGTTGCTCTTACTGACAACCTCTGGAGGCATCTGGATCGGGGCGGCTCGGCAGTACTGATGTTGGTGGACCTGTCAGCTGCGTTCGACACGGTCGACCATCAGTTGCTGACCCACCGCCTCACCGACGTGGGGATACAGGGGCTTGCCCTGCAATGGCTTGCTTCCTTTCTCCAGGGTTGGGGACAAAGGGTGGTGCCTGGGGAATAGCAGTCCAGGAGACATCCACTTGAGTGCAGAGTGCCTCAGGGGGCAGTGCGTTTCCTGATGTTATTTAACATCTATATGCACCCCCTTGCCCAGATTGCTCGGAGGTATGGGCTGGGTTGTCACCAGTACGCTGATGACACCCAGCTCTATCTGATGTTGGGCGGCCAGTCGGACTCCGGACCGAAAGATCTGGACCAGACACTGCAAGCAGGGGCAAATTAAGGCTCACTGGTGCCCTAAGCACTGACCAATCTTGGTGCCCCCCTCCTTTCCACACTGACCCAGTTCGTTTTAGTTGTTGACCTGTCTGACCAGATATACAATGCAGGTTGCAGCAATACAAAAAATAATTCATATGATAACACAATATACGGTACAAAATAAGCCAAGCTTGGGCTACATAAAGTTCTAACATCTATTTTAATATTTTACAAGTTAAATGTATCAAAGTTTCAATATTCATGACCTAAAATCACTGATAACATCCTCGAAATTAATACCTCTCAGAATGTCTGCTTCAATTGTTAATATACACAGTGAGCTGAGTCTTTCTTGAAGGATAACTGATCTATTTGGGTTTTTTACATGTTTCAGTTGTGAGAAAGACCTCTCTGTTGTGCAGTTGGTGACCATTAATGTTAAAAATATTCTTAAGGCAATTTCAACATTTGGAAAGGCACTCTCTAGTTTGTCTTCTGTAATTGTGTTGTAAAGTTCCATGTGAGTGAAAGATGTTTTCTTAGTTGTTTTAAACTTATGAAGAACATATGAATGGAACTGCTGAAGCTGTGTAGACAAAGTGTTGTTCATGTCATCTGGATAAGCATCAATGAGTGTCTGACAAGTCTTTGAGTACCTTTCACTTTCTGATAGTTGGGAATTAACAGCTTGTTGGGTGGCATTAGGAACATCTGTCAGACAAGAGAATCTGTCTGCTATTTCAGTGTACACCTTTCGTCTCCTCTTCATTTCCGTTTCTTTCTTTTTTTTAATTTAAAATTTTTATTAGTTTTAAAGTGTTTGAACAGATAAAATTTAACACGTAATAGTATAACAAGATAGCTCAACAATGCATAATATTGTAGTTAGATATATACAACTGTAAAAATTTGTATGAATCTCAAGTACAACGTAGAACAATAATAAACAATGTAACATCATCATTTGAATATGTAAAATATATTGGAATAAGAGTTTTGTGTGATCTTGCTATTTTTTCCTGTTAGTTAACAAAGTACCTTGCCATTGATCTCATTGCTGATCTTACTGTCTGAGATTAAAAGTACTGTTAAGGAGTTCAGATCCATTTCAAGTATTCTTTCCAAGAAGGAGGTATGTATTCTTCTTCCGAGAGATAATTTAGGATTGGAAACCATTTAGCACTGAACGTCGAAGTTGTGTAGTTATTTGCAGTATTATTAGTTTTATCAGTTATACTTTCTAGTATATACTGGTCCCACAGTTTTCTGTACCATATCTGTATGTTGGGGGCCTTTTTATCTTTCCACAATGAGGCTATAGAGACCCTAGCCGCGTATAGCATAGTCTCCATTGTGTTTCTGTAATGGTGTTGGTTGATTTGTTCTGACCATATTTCCAAAATCAGTGTTTCAGGATCCAGAGTTAGTTTGATATCTAAAATCTGTTGTATCTTGAGTATTATTTCTTCCCAAAAGGATCTTATCTTTATACATAGCCACCAGCAGTGCGCAAAGGTCCCCTGTTCCTCACAACCCTTCCAACATTTTGGTGAGTAAGTGGGCGACGCGTGTGATATAGCTTTAGGTGTTAAATACCACCTCGTGACAAGTTTTAGTTTTTGGAGTTCGACTGCATATGATCGTGGTTTATTATGAGATGGTCTCCAGATTTCCAACCAGGTTTTTTCGTCTAATTGTTTAGAGCAGTCCTTTTGCCATGTTTTCTGATAGGGTAAGGACTTAGATTCGTACGCTTTAAGTACTACTCTGTAAATGGCCGAGATCATACCTTTGTTTCGCTGACTATAGTTTTTGAGAATGATCTCAAATTCTGTAAGGGGTTTTGAAACAATTTCTTTTATTTTTTGCTGACAGACCATATGTTGCAATTGTAGATACAAGAACCAGGGTATCTTTTGTCCCAATGTCCTCTCTAAGTCTAGTTTAGGGCGAAGACCATCTTTCTTAACTACATTGTAATACCTGGACAGATCTGTCTTATAAGAGGGAGTCAATTTTATGAGGGTTGGTTGGATCCGAGATTATATGGACCCATTTAGGTGTCAAGAATGTTCTCTGCATTCTTATAACATTAGCTAGTAACGTGGCTTTGTGGTATGTAGTGAGGTCTGGAAGACCATATCCACCATGGATCTTAGGTCTTTTCAAAACTTTGTGACCTATACGTGGTTTTTTATTGTTCCA
>NW_015163108.1:244081-278305 GCF_001447785.1 Gekko japonicus | reverse complement strand
TATATCAGTAAGACTATGTTCCTTTAGTATAGTTTGCAATTGTGTGTATCTTGTTGTCGTGCAGGAGAGAGATGGAGAGAGGTGTGATCTGTCCAAAATATTGTCAGCAATATAGTTAAAATCTCCCCCCAATATGATGTCTCCTTCAGCAAAGTCTTTTAATTTGTTCAGTGTCATGCTGATGAAATTTATTTGTCCTTCGTTCGGGACGTATATGGTGGCAATGGTTATTTTTCTGTTCTCCAATAAACCTTTTATAAAAAGGAATCTACCGGAGGGATCAGCTAGTTTGTTGTCTAGTTGAAAGCGTATTGTATTTGCTAAGATTATTGCCACCCCTCTAGATTTTGAACTCCCTGGGGCTAAAAATTGGGCTTGAAATTTTTGAGATCTGAAGATTTGTTTCTCTTCTTTTTTGACATGGGTCTCTTGTAGTAATATAATGTCTGATTTTGTTTTTAATATGCTAGATAGGACTCTCCTTCTCTTCACAGGGTGATTCAGGCCTCTAACGTTAGAAGACATAATTTTAAAATTTGAATTCATTGTAGTGACGTTCAGTACAAAATGGTAACCTTACCTTTCTAAAAAACGATGTTTTTGGTTCCGAGGAGGTTGGATGTTACCTTTTTTCGGGTGAGTGCTGGACTTGGGCTTTTGGAAGGATAGCTTCCCTGGAACTTGTTATAAGGTAAGTGAGTAGAGGATCTAAATGAAATCAGATGAGAAGATGAGTAATAAAGCAATAAGACCAACACACTCTATTGAATCCTGTACGTTATTAATCTAGATTTCCTTAGAGGTTTTACTGAGTGTAGGAGCTCACAATCACAATAGACCAGTAGAAATATATGAATAGTAAAATGCACACTTGTAAACTCCTTTTGATTGAGGTATAATATTTATGTTACAGTTAATAGGCGATATAGAACTGCTAATCAGGAAATGGAGCTGAAAATATGTTTGTTCCAAACTATATATATGTGAGAGAATCCCTGTAAGATTTTAGAAAGAAGTTATTGGTTAGCAAGGTACGTCAATATAAGAAGATCACACACTAGTGTTTTCCAATAAAGTAGTGCTATTATACAATCAAGATTTGAGTGCAAACTATGATAACAAAGTTAATAGATTCCAAAACGTTTCGTTAATCTACTTTGTTTATGCGTTTTTGTTCTCTAAATTTTTCTTTCTCCCCCCCTTTTTTGTAATTAACTTTCCTGTGAAACAATTTTTTTAAATTATTATTAAAAAAAAAAAATTAAGTTTTGTTATTATTCAAATTGATATAGTATGATTTAATCAGTGTGATAGTTCAACAATGTTATAATTCGTAGCGTCAAGTAAATTTTCTAAAATGAGGTGAAAATAGAGAGGTAGGAGAGAACACAAAACACTCTAATATCAAAAATAAAAATAAAAATAGAGCTCTCTGAGCTCCCACTCTTAGAAATCAAGAGTGAGAGGCTGGGGTGTATACCTTCTTTAAAGGACCCCAGCACTTGTACCAGAGAGTGGTAAAAATATATACTTTATGAATTTATCTCTCTTTTTTTTTACAATTAATCAACTACTAGAACTCCCCCCCTTCCCTCCCCCTATCCCCCGTTCCAAGAAAGAGTAACAATTCATTAATAACCTTAAAATTCAATAGTAAAAAAGATAAAAACATCTGAAGACAAGTGCATTGTTAACAACAACAAATTGATTTAACTTTGGGTAAACAGCCTTAAACTTAACATCCTGAGAGTAAGTACGATCGTGACCGTCAGTCTATAGAGTCGACTGCAGGCATCTTGCACGCTGTTGAAAGAATTCTTCAATAGTGTTTCTATATAATAATCTAATAGTTTGGTCATTCTTTACTTTTCACCAGTTTGAAGTGTGTAGGCTGCACCCAGTGGATCTTGTGACGAGGGTTGTTGAGATCGACTTTGCAGAGCTGAGAGTCTAAATCTGGCTGAGCTTGTTATTCGGAATCGGAAGGCTGCAGTGGTGGTGTATCCGGGTGGGGACGTTTATTTGATTGCCTGCTGAGATCCATAGGTGTTTCAATTTTCAGTGTTTGCAAGATCCTCAGTCCCTCTTTCGTATCATTAATTCTATATTGTTTGCCTTTGAATGAAAATTGAATAGTGAGCGGATTAATCCAGGCATACTTGATGTCAGCCTCTAGGAGGGATGAAGTTATCGGTTTCAGTTCCTTTCGTTTTTGTAACGCCTCGCGCGGGAGATCTGGAAAAATTTCTACTTTCTGGCCCAAGTACATAAGATGCCCGTTTTTCCTTGCAAGCGTTAGGATTTTTTTCCTAAATCTGCTGTCGTTAAGGGTTATCATAATGTCTCTCGTTGGCCGGGTTTTCAGTATTGACGTCGGTCCCAGTCTAAATGCTTTTGTTATTAAAGGGGAAATGTCATCTGCTGTGCCCACAATTTGAGATAGCCAAGTTGATAAGTGAAAAGCAAGGTCCCCGTTCTTTTCAATATCTTCCCCCAGGCCTCGTAATTTTAAATTATTTTGCCGAGCGGATAGGTCGAGTTTCAGGGTGCGCTCGGCTAATACCTCATCAGTCAGTCGGAGTTGTTTGATATCTCCATGGTTCGCGATGCTGTTTTGCATGGCTCCTTCAGCTACATGGTGGGTTTCTTTCAAGTTTTTTTCAGTGCTCTCCAGCCGGTCGTATAGGGGTTTAAACAGCGTTGCGATGTGGTCTGTAAACGTCTGTTCGATCTTGATTAGCGCAGCAGTTAAATCGGCCGATGTAACTGGTACCGGGGCTTCAGCGGCGGGACTTTCCGTCGCCATTTTGGGTAGTCGCTGCGTCCGCGGGCCCAAGGCTTGCATTGGAGTTTTTGTCTCTGTTTCAGTTGTCAGCGTTTTTAATTTCTTCAGGTTTTGTTGTGCGTTTGTTCGGATGTTCGTCTCCATAAAAATAGCAGTGTAATTATTCTTTAAGGTCGATATGGGGGTCGGTGAGAGGTAGGGTTTGCGGGAGAAGAAAGACTAAGCAGCCATCTTCTTTTTCCCGCCACCGGAAGTCCTTCATTTCCGTTTCTAACTTTTCAACAATTACATAAAAAGTGGAGATACGGAATTTGTCTCTGGCACTGAGAATGATCTCTGGTGCATTTCCATCATTGGGCATTCTCTTTCTTATACACTTACACGTTTGAGTTGCTTTGTATTCTACATCAGGGAGCATGTCCTTTGTAAGTGATTCAAATCTCTCTAACTCATCTCTTGATGTGTGCAAGTAGTCTCCCAATGATGAATACAAATCTGCACTTTGAAGAAGTTGACTTGTTCTATGAAACTTTTCTAAAGTTTCATTCGAAAAATTCAGCATGAATACAAATTCCAGTTCTTGCATCTTGTTTGCAATATTCTTTGCCTCCCTTCTAGTGTCACCTTTTTGCAACTGGTCATCTGATAAATCTTCCAAAGCTTCCAGAATCTTGAAGAAAGAGTTGATAATTGCTGCAGTTGCCACAGCATGTGCTTCCCATCTGGTGTCTGAAAGTGATTTCAACACTTTTTCATTTCCAATGCAATCTTTGAGAATTCTCCACCGAGCAGTTGAGGCTGAAAAGAATGTGTAGAGCAGTTGTACAGTGGAAAAGAAATCTACTGCAACTTGACAGCAATCCACAGCACTTTGTCCAACTAAATTTAGTGAATGAGCTGCACAGGGTACAAAAATGGCAAACTGATTTGCATCCAAAAGTTTTTGCTGCATGCCATTGTAACATCCAGACATGTTGGCAGTATTTTCATATGACTACCTTCTGCATTTAGCAAAATCCAATTTACAATCATCACATAAGTACTTCAACACCTGCTGTGCCATGGCTTCACCAGTGTGGTTTTGTAATGCCAAAAATGTGATAAATCGTTCAACTGGCTGTCCATCTTGCAAGTATCTGAGCACTATGCAAAACATTAATTTTGTCAATGATGATGGAGTGCACTTTCCTTGCCATTAACTCAATAAGTTCCTCACATATCGTTTTGGACAGGTACGAAAGGTTGCTGTGACGACCCCTTATATGGGGAGGTCTGGTTTCCCTTTAAAAGTGTTCTTTATTTTTTTCTACTAGGGTATATCCGGCTGCCACCAGGAAATTTAAGGCTTTCCAAACCTTTATACTTCTCTTTAGCTATTACTGGGTAGGTAGGTCGAGTTCTAGGCTTACAAGGGACTATGTGTTCCTGAGAAAGTATTTCTTTAGAGTTGGTATACTTGAATAAAAGAGGATTTATTGAAGTAATTCATATATAAAAGAGTAGAACAATGTAACTAGTACAGTTTAAATACTGAACACTTGCTTGGTGTTTCACCCACAATCTGCTCCCTTATTGACAGGGATCTTTCAGGTAACTTTGTAACTCTTTAACTCAAGGTCATATTTGTTCACAGGTTTTCTCAGTTTATCAGGATATACAGCCTTTCCTATAACTTGTCTTCAATTTAACTTTACTGTTTCCTATTCTCTCAGAACAACCTCGGCTGTTCTTAACTGCTTACACACAGAACTGCTTCCCACTTCTTTCATACACAGAACTTAACTAAACTTCTGCTTCTCTCACAGAACTCAGAACTTAACTGTCTCTAAGCTGTTAACTGCTTTTACACAGAACTGCTTGTCTCACTCTACCTGAACATCAACTGTCAAACCTAACTGAATCTTTAGACTGACACACATACTCATCCACTCAGAATCACTTCCAAAACCCCTCCCCCTCTCTGTCAACCACCAATCATATCACGCTCACTTCTCTTAACCACTCTAGTCTACTTGCCACCATGCAACCAAACTTTTAAAGAGACACACACACATATAAAACAAGGAATCATTACAGTTGCCTTTTCCAGCATTGCCATACCGTGATATGTGAGCAGCCAAGAATGTGTCAAACCAACTTATCAATTCAAGTAGCCCCAAATAATTCCCATTATTGAGAGACCCAAACTTTTCCACTTTTCCTCAGAATGCCAATCCTCGTTCAGCCAGTGTGCAAATGACTGCTACAACACGCTGAAGCACATTCTCCCAGTAATTGTACTCCTCTTCAATTTGTTTTTCCAGTGGCTGTGTCAAGCCTAAGCCTTGTTTCCGAGTTAAATATGTCAACATGGCATCTCGGTGAGTTGTACTTTTTTCATGGTTGTCAATTACAGCAGTGTTTCACCAGTCACTAAATCCCTCATTTCTAGCAAAATGGGCGCAAATAGTTTACAAACAAAACAGTAAACTGATCCTTTTGAAGGAGAGTACAACAGCCATTCTCTCTTGAGTGTTCACCATTGGCTTCTATTCAAAAAAAAAATATTCTGTGAACAGTATCTCTTTGGATTCCCACTGATGAAACTGACACGATTTGTCAAATGGCTGATTGTGGTGCTGACATTCACTGGGTCCACAAGCAACCCAATATGTCACATCATCACCATAAAATTCATCCCACAACCCTGGGTTCTTAGCTTTGTTCATTTCATCCTTGGTCAGTTCTCTAAACTCCTTGGACAATTCAAAAGCATTTACACATCTTGTGGAAGTAGGTCCAGGTTGTGGCACTTCATCATGTACAACGTCATCATGAAAATCTGGCCTTGCACCAACACTGCCTGTTTCTGATGAAGGAGATAGATTTGATTCACTTCCTGTCTCTGAAAACTGACACTGGTTTTGATCTGGATCATCTTTCTCTGCAGTTTGTAAGAAGAAATTTGTCAGCTTTCCTGTCTTGGCTACAACAGACAGATTCTTTTGCTCATTGTCTTTTGCACGTTTTCTCTTTTGCGCACCACTCAACTGAACACGCTTCATTTTTTATGTTTACATGGGGCTGAAATTAAAAAGGGGCAGAGAGGGTCATTGAAATGACTGTCATGACAACTGAATTTGGCTCCACAGTCATTTTACTTTTAAACGTAGACTATGACACTGCACCTCGCCAACAAAAAATAGAAGATAACCCTGGGGTGCACCATGATCAATTTGCACTAGTTTTATCAAAAAAAATGTTTTACAAATCTTCATTCTTTTTTTTTTCTTTTCACCCTTTTTTGAACTTTGTGGTGCCCCCTTTGGCCCTGGTGCTTTAAGCATTAGCTTAGTCTGCATAATGGTTAATCTGCCCCTGACTGCAAGCCGTAGCTGGTTGGATCAGACTGAGCTGGTTGAAGCTAAATCCGGTGAAGACGAAGGTCCTGTGCTTGAGTTGGGGTTGTTCTGGGATAGGGATCCCACTCCCGACCTTTGATGGGGCACCGTTAGTGCCAGCACTAGAGGTTTGGAGTCTGGGAGTGCTCCTGGATCCCTCTTAACAATGAAGGCTCAGGTAGCAGCCACTGCTAAGTCAGCCTTTTATCATCTTCGGCTGTTTCGGCAGTTGTTCCCTTCCTCGATCGCAATGACCTGGCTACAGTGATCCATGCAATGGTAACCTCGAGATTAGACTATTGTAACTCTCTCTACATGGGGCTGCCCTTGTCACAAATCCGGAAGCTGCAGCTAGTGCAGAACGTTGCAGCCAGGCTTTTGATGGGTCTCCCTCGATGGGAGCACATCTGACCTGCGCTAAAGATGCTGTACTGGCTGCCAATAGCATACCGAATTCACTTCAAGGTGCTGGTACTGACCTTTAAAGCCCTATATGGCCAGGGTCTGACATACCTGAGGGACCGTCTTTCCCCATACATACTCCAGAGAGTGCTATGGTCAGGGTCACAACATTGATTAATTATTCCAGGCCCTAAGGATGCCAGGCTTGCCGTTACTAGGGCCAGGGCCAGGGCCAGGGCCTTTTCAGTGGTGGCTCCTTACTGGTGGAATGAGCTCTCGGAGGAGATCAGGGCCCTGTGGGATATTTTACAGTTCCACAGGGCCTGCAAGATGGAGCTCTTCCACCAGGCTTTCAATTAGGAGCCACCCACCACTACCACCAACTACCACTATTATTAACATCTGCAGTAAAGGGCTGGCCCCAGCATGGAAATCGAGCCACATCGTCATGGGAGATTGGACGATCACTGAGCCGGGAACTTTGGTGTTACATCTTAAAACATGCCACCTTAACCTAATGAAGGAATGACTATTACCATGAGCACTTTAATTGTATGATTGTTTTAAAATATTTTAAATGTTTTATGTGGACTAGGTACACTGTACTAATCAATGTAAGCTGCCCTGAGCCTGTTCGCAGGGAGGGCGGGATATAAATGCAATAAATAAATAAATAAGTTAGCTTTGTATCATTGTGGTTGGCTCAGTAACAGCTGCTGTTCATGGATAACCTCCGCCATTGTAGTCTGTGGGGCTAAATGAGGAACAGAATTTGCAAGATAATGTGTATTAAATAAAATTTCTTAAAATCAAAAACCTCCAACATACAGAGCAATACAATAAGATTTATATAACTAAACACATTGGTGCAAGTGAAAACTTGCAACAAATGTCTATGAATTCTGTAAAGCAACTACTTCTTGCTTGCAAGAACATTTTCCAGCAGTCCACCAGTCTGTCAAATGCAAGAGTCCCCCAAGGCTGTCCCAAGTCTCTGCTCTTCAACACTGCACCTTCCCCTCACCCCTGGGTGGGTACAAACTTCTATCTGAGTAATAACCACTACCACCAGAAAAATATGAGAGAATCCCCTGCTATAATGTATAATTTATTTTACAAAATTTATATCCCACCTTTCTGCCCTTAAATGAATTCAATATCCAGCACTCTGTGTATGCATTGCTCTTTAGAGCCTCTTTTGCTGCATCTCCCACTTCACTCCAATTAGCTAGCACAGAGATGATCTATTGCACTTCTGAACATCTGGACTATCATGCTCAAGAGATTGAGAGCTCACCTGCTGTCCTCCACTTCACTACACTTTGCACAGCAAGACTGAATAGGCATAGTGTGTTGGTAGAGATCAAGCTTTGGGCATTCAAAATATAAGAAAGTTTAACAAGCAACAATAAAGAGTACACATGGTCTGTTCAAGCATCAAGCTAAGCAATGATGCAAAGAAAAGGTGAAAATATGCAATCCTCTTATCCTAAATTCTTCTTATTTTAGCAATGACCTTGCTAGGATAGACTAGCAAAACTTTGTTCTCAGAGTTGGGACTTCTCCCTGGCCATGGGGACAAGATGGCATCCCCAGGAAAAGATTTAGTCTGTCACAGCTTATCATTGTGATAAAAGCACAGAAAATCTTTTTCCAGTTTTCCAGCAAATGAATGCACTCTGCTGCAAACCTCTCTTCACTCTGTTCACAATTTCCATCAAAATGATGCACTAGTGACATGCTTTTGTAAAGATGATAATGAAGTCCCTTGCTTATCTGTATAACTCAGCTTGTTTTAGGAATAAGGCAAGGCTGCTTTTACACCACCGTGTGCAACTGCGACAAATACCACAAATCCTACAGTAGGGATATGTACAGAAATTTTGTTCAGATTTAGTTTGCTTGATATGTTGCTGTGACTTATGACAGTCACAACACATGTATCGACTTTTTCTGTTAATTTCAAAGGAGAACACACTGCAAGCTGTAATTTTGTTTTTCCATTCACTTGGGGTGAAGTTGTGTTTGTAGCCCTTATTCCTGCCAAATGTCAGAATATTTTCACAAATGTCAGGATATTTTGAGAAGCAGTGAAAATTCTCATTTACATGGGGAAAGGTAGATAAAGCAGGGGGTGGAACCATTGTGAAACAAAAACAGAGCATGCCTGCAAGGGGAACTAATCCCTGTCCCCTGGCCCTGAGCCCATCGGGGAGGGCGGGGTATAAATGTGAAAAATAAATAAATAAAATAATAAATATTACCACATTCCATTAAGCATTGCTGCAGTTTTCTTCCTGCCTGTGTGACTTCTAGTATCTGAGTTTGGAGGAAAACGTTTCAAGCATCAGAGTAAGCAATAGCATTATGTCACACACATGAGTTTTCTTTCAGAATAGACTCACCCACTTCCCACTTCCTTTATACAAAATTATTTGTCCTTTTCACAAGAGAAATTAGACCCTGAATCTGCAGTTCTCTATTACATAAAGAGATGATTTTATCCTTCATAATAACAGGCAGGGGTCATTTCCTGCAGAAGCGCACAGGAGCGGAGCTCCAGCAGTAAAGAGCCTAGGGGGCGGGCACATGCAACAAGCCCCACCCACTGCTCCCAGCAGCCCTCAGTCAGAGCAAGAAGCAGCCAGGTAAGTTGCAGAGCTCCCCCCGCCCCCGCCCCCCGGTTCAAAACAGTCCAGTGGCACATTTAAGACCAAGTTTTATTCAGGTACAAGTTCTCCCTCCTTTGCAAGGACAGATCTGCACGTTCCCCCCAACACCAATAGCTAGCAATCCAAAACAGTCCAGTGGAGCCTGAGCGGTGGGTGTTGCCTTCTGACACACTTCCAGTGATGTCGGGGGCGTAGCATATGCAAATATGTTATGCTAATGAGTTGTGCTAATGAGCTCCTGCACCTCTTTTTCTATGAAATGACCCCTGATAACAGATATATCACAGATTGTCTGACTAGTGTCTATGTTTTTACTTTAGAGGAAAGGTAAAGCCATAGCCCAGGTCCATTCAATAAGGAGGTAACCTGAGGTGATCAACTCAGGTTGCAGATCTAGAGGGGATAGCAGCCTCCCATCCTAATCACTAAACAAACAAACAAAAATAATCATTTCCAGCTAGCCCGATGCATATCTACCTAGATTTCTGCCCTGGAACACTTGGATCTTCAAGGCATCTATTATTTATTCTTAACTTCTCTTACCCTGCCTCTTTTGCCTCTTGTATCCCTATTGAGTGCATTAACTTGCATGGTGATTGGATGCTTGGAATGGACAGCCCTTTAAATAAGCTTCCGGTATTTGTTGTTATTATTTAATGTGAGCCAAAGTTTTTGTGGCAGACACAAGGACTCCATATTGTGTGAACAAGCCTTTACAGTGTAGTGTTGTGCATAATTAGATAACCTATTTGTCACTGTGTCAGTGAACAGACTACTGGTTTCCAAAATTGATACAAAGTATTATGGGGGTAATTCCAGTGGACCCTAGCTGAAATTCCCTATGCTGTTAAATGAGATTGCATGATCAGTGCTATCGTACTTTCTTCTCAACCCGTTCAGCTTCATAGGATAGTTTCAGGTGGGTAGCTGTGTTGGTCTGCAGTAGAACAGAGTTCAGAAGCACTTTAAAGACCAACAAGATTTCCAGGGTAAAGATGTATAGCTTCATAGGAGACAACAACACATTTAATGTAATTCATGGGGAAACTGAAGAAAGTTCTTGGTGTTGGTTTATATATAAACAGGTGTTAGGGAATGGAATTGCAATGAAGCAAAATATAATCCTACCCTATAGCAGGACTGATGTTTGAGATTGTTTTCAACCCTTCCCACCTGGAAACACTATAAACTTCACCTTCTCATGTTTTGTTCTTTATTGCCCTCCAATTGACCCTGCACTGGTGGCAAAAAAAGCTGTTTCCTTTCCTTCAGTCTTCCAGCAGGACCTGGCTCACAGCTTGTAGGTGACTGCTCAGCATTCAATCAGCTATTGAGCTCTTTGTCAGAAGTCTCTCCAGAGTCTTCTCTCACAGAATTCCCCTCTTTATAGCAAAACTGTTTCTTACAGTGTTTGTTTCCCAATAGGTTCTCAGATGTGCTTTTATCAGATTCTGTCTGAAACCAGCTTTGCCTTATCATCCCCAGAAAAGTTACACTTACTTGAGAATAGGCTCAGAGTTATGTACTTCTGAGTAAACATGCGTAATTTCTGAACCAATTTCTTTGATCGTAACCCCAAATACCAGTAAGGCTGTGGTAACACACACTAAATAATCCACTTTCAACCAATTTTCAGTGCACTTTCCAACTGGATTTTACTGTGTGAACTGGCAAAATCCAGTTGTAAAGCGCATTGAAAGTGGTTTATTTAGTGTGTGTAACCACAGCCTTAACAGTTAAGGATCGCACAATTAGGACAAACCCATATGAAAATTAGTAAAATTTAAGTAGTCTGCAAGGTCTGCTTAGAAAGGACACAGAGTTCTTGACCAATTGAATAACTCCATTTTCTGAGTGTGGCGGCATTGCTGTTGTTAGATCTGTCGGCCGCATTCGATACAGTTGACCATCAGCTGTTGACCCACCACCTTGCCTACATGGGGATCCAGGGGCTTGCCTTTCAATGATTTGCCTCTTTTCTCCAAGGTCAGGGACAGAGAGTGGCAATTGGGGATCAGTGGTCCCGGAGGAATCCTCTTGAGTGTGGGGTGCCTCAGAGGGTGGTGCTGTCCCCAATGTTATTTAACATCTACATGTGCCCCCTCACCCAGATTGCCCGGAGCTATGGGTTTGGGTGTCATCAATATGCAGATGACACCCAGCTCTATCTGATGATGGATGGCCAGTCGGACTCCAGTCCTGATGACCGTCATAGGGCGTTGCAAGCCGTGGCTAGTTGAAACTAAACCCGGCGAAGACAGAGGTCCTGGGCCAGAGTCGGATCAGTTCGGGGTTGGGGCTCCCTCTCCTGACCTTTGACGGGGTGCCTTTGGTGCCAGCACCAGGGGTTAGGAGTTTGGGGGTGCTCCTGGACTCCTCTTTAACGATGGAGGTCCAGGTGGCAGCCACTGTCAAGTCAGCATTCTACCATCTTCGGCTGGCGCAACAGTTGGTTCCCTACCTGGATCATGATGACCTGAGCCATGCAACGGTCACCTCAAGGTTAGACTTCTGCAATGCTCTCTACATGGGGCTGCCTTTGTTGCAGATCCGGAAGCTGCAGCTAGTGCAGAATGCAGCAGTCAGGCTGCTGATGGGTCTCATTAGGCGGGACCATATCCAGCCTGTGCTGAAGGCACTGCACTGGCTGCCAATAGCGTACCAGATCCATTTCAAAGTGCTGGTTCTTACCTTTAAAGCCCTATATGGCCAGGGTCCGGTTTACCTGAGGGACCGCCTTTCCCCATATGTTCCCCCAAGGGCACTACAGTCATGAGGGCAACATCTGCTGGTTATCCCAGCCCCCAAGGTAGTTAAATATGCTGCAACCAGGGCCAGGGCTTTTTTGGTGGTGGCCCCTACCTGGTGGAACGAGCTCCCGGAGGAGATCAGGGCCCTGCGGGACCTTATGCAGTTCCGCAGGGCCTGTATGATGGAGCTCTTCCACCAGGCTTTCAAGTAGGGGCTGCCACCGCCATTGTACCACCACCATATTAACATCATGAGGCGGACCGGACCTGGTATGGGGATGACAGTTATAGTGTAACATCAATTGAGCAGAGACAATTGTGTTTACTCAGAGTGTGTTATTGTTATTGGCATTTTATTATGGAAATGTGATATGGTCTGTTGAGCACCGACTTTTAACTGTTTTATAGGTAATGACTGTTTATTCTTTTATTGTTTTATGTATGGCATTTGCCTCTATGTTCGCCGCCCTGAGCCCATGTTGGAAGGCCGGGATACAAATTTAATAAATAAATAAATAATATGGAAACCAGGGTTTCAGTTACATTCAAAGCCAGAAGACAAGTGTAGATTTTTTAATCTAATGGCTGGGAACTGGCATATCGGAAAAGCACATGTATGCAACATGTCGCTTTTCAGGAGGTGAATGCATGCATATTTATCTAATTAAGACATTAAGAGAGAGGGAAGAATGGATACACCTGCTAGAAGTAGTGAGGCAGTTCCCTGGATATATAAAAGCAAAGGGCAATGTGTGGTGACCAAGGAGATCTGACACCCTTCCTGAAGAGTTGTGAACCTGCAGTACTTAATGCAGGAGCAGGGTCAGGGAGACTAGACCCCAGCATCATGCAGTGTCTTAAGCTCCTGCTAATACTAGGTTCTGCAAGGAAAAAGCCAAAATAGACTGCAACTTGTCATCTCCCACTAGGATCTTCTATTAATCTCAAAGGCGGACAGCTGCATGTGTATATTTCAAATTTGAAAACCACGGTTGAGGTTATTTGGACAGGGAATGCAGAATCCAAGGCGGAGACAATTGGATGGGCTTTAGGTACTCAATGAAGACATTTTTTACATTGGTGATGGTTGATGATTTAGAGATTCTGTGTTTCTATCCTTTTGGTCTATTTCTCTGTGTATCTCAGCTCTTGTGTAGCACATCCAAAGTGTCTTGTAGGTGAAATGATTTTTTTTTCCCCCTGGCATTGGGGGATTTATTAAGGACTTGAGAAAAAATAAGAAGTTTCTCCAAACTGGATTAGGCTGTGAAGCAGTTTATAGTTTCTTCATGGGTGACTGTGTAACCAGACATAACAAGATGGTATAACACTGTCTCAAAGATCACAGCATTTAAAACTGATACGTTTAAAAGGCTGAAGACACTTAATAAAATGGAACTGATTTGTCTGCCTCTCTACAAAGGTGAACCTGTGAGGGACATAAAACTATATCCGTATGTTGTTCATGATTCCAGTGTCTTGGATGGGATTATTCGTTTTCTCTACTTCTGATTATATATTCTCCTTGAACATCTGGAATTCTACTAGCGTATGGTGAATTAATCTTGCCTTGCTATCCATCAGAACCTATTATCTTTGTCATGCCATGTAAGTCTGCCCTCATGTTTTTCTGAACCCTTGTCTTGTTTATTTCATTCTGTCTGTAGGTTTGCATCTGGCAAACTGGCATATGGCCATTCCTAACTGTAATCCTTTTCCAGAAGGTAATACATTGACTATACATCTGGAAGAAGATTTAAGGCCTTTTTAGAAATAATATTAGAACATGAACAAGCTGGATGTTAATTAGATACACTGGTTTGATTGTCTTGTAAAAACATAATAAAAAATTAATCATCCAAAAACCAAGCCAGCCAGCCTTTTCCCCTTACAAGATTTTACTTATGTGAGTATGACTCTGCCCTGAGACACTAAACCATCTAATCATGGTTCCTCTCAACAGAGACAGAGCAGAAACATCAGACATTTTTTGGGTTCAAAGGTACCAACATAGCATTTTTTTTTCTAAAGCGGACGCAGCAGAGAGCTTCAATAAGTGGGAGCATCAAACAGCTTTCATAACCACTATCAATATTATATTTATAGGTAACTGGTTTTCAGTTTTACTTTTCACACATGGAAACTACATTTCCTAATGGGAATATGCAGTCAGAAATTTACTACTGAAGATTCAATCCAAACAATACTGCATTCAAAAATATTGGAAAACTTCCTAATCCAATCAAAATGATTTTGAACATTCAGAAACAGATGGCAATTTTCCAATCTGATGGTCATTCCGGCAACTTGATATCTGGCTTTGATTTCCCAAACACAAAAGGGGCTGGGAGAGCACAGGGGAAAAGTGACTCCGCATCAGTAGATGTGTGTGATAAGGAAGTGGAAGACTCCTGTTGATAAGAATCCTCTGGATTAGTGCTTCTGTTTGGGATTCTCCTTTCCACCCATCTCACTCACTTGGAAAGACTTTTGTGATTCTCTTTAAGCATGGGGGGCTAGATTCAAGATCAGCAGCATATTAGAGACACCCCGCCCTTCACTCGGAGTCTCAGAGTGGTTTACAATCTCCTTCCCTTCCCCTCCCCGCAACAGACACCCTGTGAGGTAGGTGGGGCTGGGGCTGAGAGAGCTCTTTCAAGGACTGCTTATGAGAAAACAGCTCTGAAAGAACTTGTAGCTGACCCAAGGTCACACCAGAAGCTCCATGTGGAGGAGCAGGGAATCAAACCCAGTTCTCCCAGATTAAAGTCCATGCTCCTAACTACTATATCAAACTAAGAAGATCTGGGGGTAGAAGCTTTTGAGAGTCAACATTTTGGTCTTGAAGGTGCTGCTGGGCTCAAATCTAGTTCATCTACTGCAGACCAACACAACTGTCCACCTAAAACTATATAATCATGGATCCTGATTGCCTGGTTTATTACCTAAGGCTACATACATTGTAGACTAGTTAGTCTAGAGAAAACTGGTATGTCACAGGCAAACATCAATGTCACAAAGACGACAAAGGCCTGTGCCGTGGCTTCTCAAGTTCTGCCTCACCCAGTCTCTTCATGCCAAGTACAGAGATGACATGATCTCACTAAATGTGGTGCCTGATTGCATTTCATGCTATTATTGATATGTTATGTGTGCCCATTCTGCCCTGCTGCTTGCATCTTGCTTCACCCATTTTGGAAGCAATGATGTTAATGCTGGTAAAATTGGAGTAAAGTAAAGGTAAAGGTTTCCCTTGCTGGAAAGCCAGTCGAATCTGACTCTAGGGATTCCAAGCCGAAGAGCCAGCGCTGTCCAAAGACGTTGTCAGGTAGATGAGGGGCCCAATGCCTGAGAATCTTCTGGCTTGCTCTGGTGCTTGAAACTTTTTTCCCCTTTACACCCTGCCTTTTGAGCAGCAAGTGAAATTGAAAGTTATGTTTCTGATTTTTTAGACTTTAAATTAAAAAGACCTTGGCTAAATTCAAATGTGGATTGGCACATCTACCCATGTTCCAGGCTACTTCTCACTTCAGGTTTTGTATCTGGATATGGTTACCCAGGAGCTGCGGTGGCTCAAGCGGTTAAGACGCTGAACTGCAGGCTGTGGAAGGTCAGTAGTTCAGCAGTTCGAGACCCGGGTGCCGCATGATGGAGTGAGCTCCCATCTCTAGTTCCAGCTCCTGCCAACCTAGCAGTTCGAAAGCAAGAAATTGCAAGTAGATAAATAGGTACCACTTCGGTGGGAAGGTAACAGCATTCCGTGCGCCTTGGTGTTTAGTCATGCCGGCCACATGACCACGGAAACGTCTTCAGACAATGCTGGCTCTTCGGCTTTGAAACGGAGATGAGCACCGCAACCCTAGAGTCGGATTCGACTGGCTTTCGAGCAAGGGAACCTTTACCTTTACCTTTATGATTACCCAAGTACAAATGCATATGCACTTCAGCAGTTCAGAACGGGGTCAATGCAGTCACACACAACACTACCTTATACTAGACTCCTATAGATCATATTATGTGTGGTAAAATCAGTGCACATAAAAAACAGTGGGCATAATCATGTAGAAACCCCACCGCCACCTACAACCAATTGCCAGCTTGTAGGCACAGAGATGAAATACATAGAAGATGTATGTACATAGGAGCAGTCCTCATAATCAGGGATGCTGCTTTTAGAAATGTTTTTGATCCCAAAGGTTAGGCTTACATTCATACGCTCCCTACAAGTGTAGGCACCATGCTCACAAAGTGGCAATCCCACATGGGAGTGGGGTCAGCACATTTCAGCGCACATAATGGCATCTGTAGAGAGCTATGAAGTCAGTTACTGAGTCTATCATAGCCAAGTATTGTCTGCTTTCACTAGGTCTCCAGATTCTCTCCAGGTTGTAAGGTAGAGTTCTTTCACATCATCTGCTGATTGGTTTATTTAACTGGTGATTGAACCTAAGACCTGCATCCAAATCAAATGTTCTTCCAGATGCCATGGTCCCACAGTTCCTGATCGGAAAAGAGCTGGAGCACTGATTCTCCATATGTAAATGTACATGTGCCATTCTCAAACATGTACTTTGCTCTCAGGTACTATATCTACATAGAAAATATAATTAGCTTTTAATTTTTGAATATCAGACTGTGCCTTTGCCTACTTGCACCATGACCAGGTTTGTCACTTAGTGACAAGGAAAGCCTTTTGCAAAATACTGAGCAGGCACCTTTGACAGCCCTTGATATCCAAAGAGATTTTTTAGGTTTCCTGTATCTCCTGTTTGAATACTGTGGTGGCAGTATATGGTTTTTAAAGATTTTAGACCCTTGACTATATTAAAGAGAGAGCATCCTATTAGGGAGCGCAGAAACTTGTTTCTATCGAGTATTCTCTGTGACCAGAAGCTTCCCTCCATACCAATCTTAGAAATCAACCAAGAACTATAATACTGAATCTTAAAATGTGATCCACAGACCAGCAGTAGGTTACAATAATCATGCAAGTTGTCTCTAAATCAAGAGCCCGATATGGGCACGTTTCACAAACAGATTAAAGGGGCCGGTTCACACAGGCACAGCTGTCACACAGGCACAGCCGTACTCAACCCGTCCTATGACGATTCCCTACCAAGTTAAAAGTACCAGGTGAAAGCGGTAGCAAACCCTGGAGAGCGCGTTGATCCCACTTCCCGGAAGTGTGCATGCTAAAAGCTCGAGAAATAGGTGCATAGGCGCATATTGCCAGAATGAAAAAAGCCACTTACAGCCTCGCCTCCGCCAGGGGCTGGCCAACAGTGCGAACGCTCCCTTGTGCCTCCTCCCCGGTATGCTCCCGCATCAGTAGGTGTAGTGCAACCGGGAATCCCCGGCCCAACTTGGTTTGGGTCTTTTTGCCCCGCCTCCCTCACGCTTCATACTGCCAGTCTGTCCTCAGCCAAAGCCTAACAAATGCTGAATTAAACTTGGCTACATCCATTCTCGCTCATCTGTTCGTCCAGGAGTTCAGAGCAGTGCACATGTTTCTTGCTTCCTCTATTTTATCCTCATAATAATCTGACAGAGAAAATAACTGCTGGAAATTCTCCTAGTGGGTCTCATAGCTGACTAGGGGTTTTTCAAACCCAGGACTTTAAATAAAAATTACACCACACCAACTCTCTGCTGCTTCCGTGCAATTTGTATGTACATCTCAGTGCAAGGGGGGATCAGCTGATTGCTTCTACAATAAAAAGAAGCGCCCCAGCTCTGACCCAAGCACAGAAGGTCAGGGAAGTAATTGTGTGACAGAAACATGCAAAGAGGGAGAAATAAGTTGTGCCCTCAACTTCCACAGCAGCACTCAAATCACATGAAAATTCAGCACAGCACCGATTTTTGTCCAATAAGAGACATTGTTCAACAATTGTTGGTTCATTATCCTTAAAATGGAGCAGCTTCCAAAACAGGTTATTCCTTTGGGAGGAAAAATATATATATGTATCCCATTAGAGTTCTTCCTGCTATCTGATCGGGGCAATATGTTCTGTCAACAGCCTTGCAATAAAATCCAGTGAGGGTGAAGAGTGTTCAAAGCATACTAATCAGTGCTGAATATAAATAAGAGCATGCAGCACTCCAGTTTTTGGCAGCTTATTGTCCAAACATTTTACTGACATACTAAGTGTTCTAGGGGGAAAAAAACCCCTTCTCCTATGGCAGGAACTATCAAAGGGCCCGTGGCACAAGATAAGATTGTGCTTTATCTTTCATGATGTGTTTTTGCAAGTCCCGGCTCTGCTGATGTTATCAAGTAATTGCTCAATTTGTACAGCTTCTCTCTTTTCACAGTCAGAACTCAAGGCTTAGTCCTAATGCAGCTTTCATAATGCAGCTTATGGTAGAAAGGTTAGAGCTTATGGATATGTCACTGTATGAAAACTACTTTCCTCTCACTTTGTTCTAAATACTTGAATGCCAGGCATCATTACTTTTTTTTCAAAGGAGTCAAGGCAAGGCCAGTTACAAAAGGTAGAGAGATTGACCTCGGGACCCAATATGAGCAAATTGTCAACAGCTCCAATAGTGCCACCATTCATGTTCTGAGAAGAGCTCATAAGAAGGTCAGAGAGAATGTAAAAGAATTGTTCATTTACATAGATGCCCTCTTCCATGTTAGAAGACTTAATCTATCTGTCACACGTATCTCACCTTTCCTCCAAGGAGCTCAGGGTGCACTACATGGTTCCCCTTAAACACCATTTTATTCTAACAAAAATGCTGTAAAGTAGGTTAGGCTAAGAGAGAGTGAATGGCCTAGAGTCATCCAGTGTGACTGACAGCTTATTGAAGATCTAAACTCTAGCCTGACTGCTCCCACATTGATTCTCTAATGGAAGGGCCTTGCTCATAGTCCACTGAACCCAGCACTGAAGCCAATGGTTCTATCCATTTCCCGTAAATCAGAGGAAAGGAGGACAGTTCTTTAAAGATGGAATTTTAGCAGAGACAGCTTCTTAGGAACATCAAGGAATCATACACCTGCCAAACTTTCCCAGGTCTTTGTATCCACAATCTGCTAAGAATTTGCATAACAAAGACTTCTCAAAGAATTACAGAGAGTGTTAATAATTCCTGCTCTCAAAGAACACGATCTAATTTTTCTGTGACGTGGTCTCCTATATTACAGTATTTGATGCAACAGAAAGAAATCCCTGATATTATAGATTTATTACATTTATGGTGAAATAATTAATAATGCACCAAATGATATATAAGATATATATGACCTATGTGGTGATCTGCTATAGTTGGAATTGTATATTTTATTATTATTGAGAGTGATGTCTTTGTAAATTTGTAATTGATGTGTATGTAAACTTGATTTGAAATCCAATAAAATTATTTTTTTTTTAAAAAAAAGACTTTTAAATTATCAAAAACAACTACCCACTGCAAGTGCAGAAATCTAAATGGAGAAGTCACCTGACTGATATGTAAAGACTGACAAAAATAAATTCATGTTTACCACTTAGTAAACCATCATAAAAGCCATGTCAAGCAGCAGAAGGCCCAAATTAGGAGCCTTACAGTTCAGACTCTGGCTCCTTGCTAATGGGTATTATGGGAACTGCTGACTAAAGGGGAGCACTTTAAGTAATCCAGCCAGTAGATACACATAACTGCCCATAATAATCTTGTCCTGGAACAGCAGGTGACATGGGAGGGGCAAACCAGTGTATCGGTACATTTAAAGACTTTGAAGCCTACTGACTCCGACTCTCTTCCAGCAGAGGTATCCCCATGGTTTGGGTGTCAAATGATATATAAGATATATATCTGCAGAAGTTCTAAGCTTTCTCATGTACTTGTTTTCCATTTGTTGCTTTTCCATGATTTCTTCATTGTTTCACTGTGCTTTCACAAACTGGATCAAATGTGGTTTGAGAAAGCATGAAGAATGAGAAAAGACAATGAATGGAAAATGAGACCAGAGGAAACAGACAGAAAAAAACACTACAAATCAGCACACAAACCATGGGATAAGCTCCATGTGAAAACAGCCTTATTCAGTGTGGATGCTCACTACTAAATAAAGCAACCCATTATCCCTTTGCATACCAAACTATTGGCCTTCACAGTCAGCAGCCAGCCTGTCTACCCACAAAGGCATCTCTAGTCCTTCCCCTGGCCTTTCTGCTTGTGGTCTAGTTTTGGCCTGCCCACTTCAAAAATAGCTGTCTGCCCCAACTCTTCCAGCTAGGGTTGCCAAATGGCGCTGGGGGGCGGGAAATCCCCCGCTTTGACGGCCCAATTTTCGACGTGACGAAAATCGGGCCCGGGGAAAAACCCACCCCCGCGTGCGCGTCACCCGGAAGTGACGTCACACGCTGGGGGCGGGGCCACGGCCATTTGAGGGGAAAACAAAGAGTTTTCCCCTCAAATGGCCATGGCCCCGCCCTCAGCGTGCAACATCACTTCTGGGTGACGCACGCGCAGCGCGCGCACACACCCAGACGCCGGCCGGGAGCCCCCCGCTCCCGGCCAAAATAGATTTGGCAACCCTACTTCCAGCAAAGAACAAAAGCCTTCCTACTGCTGCTAGGGATAGGAAAGTTGACACAGCCCTACATCAAGAAGTTGGCATCTGTTAGTTTTTTGAGGCCTCAGGGGTGCCTCTTAGACCCAGTCTGCATCTAGCATTTGCTCCGCTGTTATACCAAACCCACACTGGAACAGAAATTCCCGTCTACATTGCATGCCACTTTCACTTTGATTGAGTGTCGCATTTTATGGCAGTGTCCAGACTGCCTGCTGCTTTCACTTTGTTGGATCTCTGGTTTTATGGTGGCTGTCTGCATAGATTTATGGCTGGTTTATGGCCATTCCGGGGTGGCTCTGCAGTCCAAGTTCGGTGTTGGCCCGGGGTAGTTGAATGTGGTTTTGAACTGCATCTTTTCTGTTCCGGTGTGGGTTTGGTAAAACAACTGAGCAAATGCTCAATGCAGATTGGGCCTTAGAGTCTGTTGCTACGTCTTCCCAGGGCAGGTCTCCATTTGGGCTAAAGAACTAACTGGTGTTGCTTGCACAAAATCCAATCTATGAAGGATGAACTCCTGAAGTTCTCCTTAATAACTTATCTTTTTACAGACTCTTTCCTGAATAGGTTTCAGTTAATGTCAAGGTGATGGCATTTAACTTTGTTAAAACCAGAAACACCTGACTTGGGATATTGCTCCAGGAGTAAAAAGTAAAGGTAAAGGATTTCCTTGCTTGAAAGCTAGTCGCATCCGACTCTAGGGGGCGGTGCTCATCTCCATTTCCAAGCCAGCACTGTTCAAAGATGTTTCCGTGGTCATGTGGCCGGCATGACTAAACGCCAAAGTGCACAGAACGCTTTTACCTTCCCACCAAAGTGGTGCCTATTTATCTACTTGCAATTTATTGCTTTTGAACTGCTAGGTTGGCAGGAGCTGGGGCTAGAGACGGGAGCTCATTCCATCATGCGGCACTCGGGTCTTGAACTGCCGAGCCACACATGCTTGGAAATTAAGTCACAAAGGAAAATGGACAAGTACATCCAAAAAGTCCAGATGGAAACTCCGCACTCCATTAACACAACTGTTCAGAAGCATGTTATGCTGGCATAAGTGATCAGACAGAGAAATACTTTCATGCTCTAGTTCAGCTGAGACACCAGCAGATCCTCAGATTTTCCTGCAACTACAACCACTATAAAGGCCTGCCATTCACTTTAACTGGCCCCTGCTGTGTCCTCACCAAGATTCTTGTAGCAGTGATAACTCATCTTGAAACAAAGACCACCCCAATGCTTCACAGTTCATATGGCATCTTGGTCAGACCATCTCATCACTGTGGGCCAAATCAAAAGTGCACAGGGATTTGAGTGTTCAGAACTCCCAGAATTTTTGAACTCAGTTATCTGGTACTCCATGGGACTCCAATTTGAATAGATAACTGCAGTACAAAAGACAGAAGGATCTAAGTCTCTTTTCTATGACATTTCTTTACCTGAAACAGCCCCATAGAGCCACTGTTTGCCCCACTGGAGTAAATGTACATGCTGCTGTGCTTAGAGAATCACAGATTTGTTGTAAATGGGAAGGATCATATTCTTGGTAACCCAAAGTTTGTACCACCTACAAGTCTTTCTGAACATGAGTTTAGATGCTATATTTCTAACCCCCAAGACACAAACCCACACCCTTTAGCTCTTCTTAGAAATAGTATGGTAAGAGTACAAGGCCCAGGTACAAACATTTTTCTGTTTCTTCAAAGAGAATGTGCCAATGGAATTCCACTATGTCACCCCATTCATACCAAGTTAGTGCTTCAGTGGTAGGCTGTCAGATGTGGGTTCCAAGAAGGGATTGTCATTAAGGGTCCCTTCATTATGAGTAAAAGTTACTTTTCTTTCAGTTATGGTGCCTGTTGCCTAGGTACATCAGGAACCCTTGTTAAAAGGAGAACTGTTACAAAAGCATCAACTATATGAAACTGAAACCAGACAAACTGGCTTTGATCAGGTTTACTAAAAGAGCTCACTTTGAAGGTTATCTTCCTAGTGGCTGTAATGCGTTCTTACAGTTTCTAAACTAGGCAAGCTCTTAGGAAATAAGTGTGTTTTCCACAGGGAAAAGAGAGCCAGTTTGGTGCAGTGGTGCAGACTCTAATCTGTGAGAACCGAGTTTGATTCCCCACTCCTCCTTGGGTCAGTCACAAGTTCTCTCAAAGCTGTTCTCTAAAGAGCAGTCCTGGAAAGAGCTCTCTCAGTGCCACCTACCTCAGAGGGTATCTGTTGAGGGGAGGGGAACGCAGAAAAGATTGTAAGCTGCTCTGAGAATCCGAGTTAAAAGCAGGGTATAAATCCAATCTCCTCCTCCTCCTCCTCCTCCTCCTCCTCCCCCTTCTATTGCTGCTTGGATATCGCTGCTTGCATATCTGCATTACCTTTGTAAGCTGTCTACAGCAGAATGTTTTAGGAGTCTGAACTTTTGTTAACACAAAGGCGTACATCATGCCTGAAATGAAACTGCTCATGTACATCACAGGGTACGAACTGGTGGGCATCCACCAAGAGGGGAAATGATTTTTTTAAAAAATATTATTTATAATTTTCCTTTAGTTCTTAGGAGCTGTAGGACTATTTGATATGCTACAGTGAACACATGTACATCTGTTCGTAAGAAAGAGCCAATGCATGTTGAATTTACAAATAAAACTAGGGACCAGTACCTGGATAAGTATGGGGTCTGTATCACATGTTCAGCAATACTTGCATTGAATGTAACCTGACAATTCCAATCCAAAGCCTTTTATTGGCATATAAATAAAAATACAGTAATCTAAGTACACACAGAGTCAAATTAAAAATTGCCGAGTAACATCACAGAGTATCATCATAAAGAAAAACCTAATTCATCACATCATTTATCAGGCCGTAGGGCCATGGCACTGCAGAGAAACTTTGCTGTTATTTCAGTTATTTCTGTGTCTGAGTTATCAAGCAAGAAAAGAAGCTTAAAATCATCAGGGGACTCTAAAAATGGCCTAATATGGGATATAGAAGATCCCGACAGGACGCCAAATAGAGAGGGCACTGGAAGAGAACATGGGCAACAGTTTCAACACAATCCTTCCTACAAGAACAGCACCTGCTAGGATAGGGAATCCCTTAGAATCTGCCAGATAAAATAGCTGAAGGAAGAACATTAAATCTAGCCAAGGATATGGCTCTACGCAAATTTGGAGCTATGAGTTGATAGAGGTATACTGCTGGAAGATTTGCATTAGGAATAATCCCCAGATGTAAGGGAGAACAGGTTCTGTTAGCCAGGCTATAAAGAGTTCGTAGCTCTGATCCCAATAAACAAGATTTTATTTTTAAAAAGGCCTCAGACTCAGAAAGCATATATAAGGATTCTAGGGACAAATTCAGGGAACTTATTTTGGATTCGATGTAAGATAGCCATCTGGAATTATCAGATTCCCAAAGTAGTTGGTACATATAACTGAAGGGGTCAGAGTTAAAATGGAGTTGTAACCAAAATTTAATCGTGTGGATCCATGCTTTAGTAGCCAGCAAGTTCTGACCGCACTCCAAACACAAAGCAGCATATGGAACACACATAGCAGCATATGGAACCCCATGATCTTTCGCAAAAAGGTAGAGTGGACTCGTTCAACTGAAATGTCCATTGACTCAATCCAGAGAGGTACCCCATACAGTAACTGAGCTCCAGTTTTAGCATTGAAGGCTTTAAATGCAGCTGGCACATACTGGTAACCTGACAATTACTCAACATGTATATAAAGAGTATTCAAATGTGCACTGTACACAGATTGTACATGCATCCATTCTGACTTGTGAACAGGCTACTAGGTACAGAAAAGCACAACTGACTACAGTGAGGTTAAGTGAGCTGAATGAACATTAGAATGATGAGTAGAAAACTGGATGGAGGAATTGACCTGATGCAAAGGTTAATCATTTTTATCCTCTTTGTTTTCATAACTGATCTATAATCCCAAACATGAAAATCAGACAAGGCTTTAAAATTGTTTTACTGATTAAAATATTAATAAATATTTTTAAATCACTACTTAATATTGCAGCTTAGACTTTAAACAAAGATGATTTTTTTAATTAATAGCAATAAACATTCCCCTAGCCAATGGTCAGTTTTCAGCACTTGCAAAACTTAATTGCTACAGTGGACAGTCACTCACCATGCTCAGACATACTCTCTTGAATGAAATGAAAGCAATTCAATCAGTAGTGTTTTACCATCGTAAGAGGTTTGTGATCTGTTACTGCAGAGAAAAATTAACATTTTTATACAGTAAAAGAAAAACTACTGATAATTTTTGTTAAATCCCCACACAATCCACATAGATTTGTCTTTGTCTCTAGTGGGGTTAGTATTTTATCTTCACATTGAGCTAATACAGATGACCAAACTAGCTATGGTTAAGAACTTGTAGCAGAGAATATACGGTCAAATGATTTTCTGTCTCCACCCACTGATTTACTTGAAACGGAAGCAAGATTTAACACAAGCCTGCACAGTAGACTTTCATCCCTACCCACAGATACATCCATCTCTTATCCGTTTATCTCACTCTTCCTCCCAGTAGCTCAGGCAACAAAAATCATTCTCTATCTTCTGTTTCATTCTTTGAAGTACAATTCTGTGAGTTATGTAAGGCTGGGAAACAGTGACTGACCCAAGCTCACACAAGCAAGCTTCATGGCTGGGGCAGGGGGATTTAAACAGGGTCTCTCGAAACAGTTCAATAACTCTCTAACAGTCTACTACTCATGGACTTTGATGGCCGCTGAGCGCAATTATGTGCAGATCGACTGGGAGGGGTTGGCGATTGTGGCGGGGGGCGCCCCTTCACTGTAGGTGCGGGGGTGGGGGCCGGGTCTGCGTCTCCGGACAGGAGGGGCAGTCTGCTGAGGGCATCGGCATGCCCCATCGCCTTGCCCAGCCAGTGTTCCAGGTGGTAATTGTAACCGGCCAGGAAGAGAGACCAACGGAGAACCTTGGGCCAAAGTACCTGGGGGGTCTGTTGGTCCACCGCAAATAAGCCAAGGAGAGGCTTGTGGTCAGTTACAATAGTGAAGGGGCTCCCGTGCACAAAGTTATGAAACTTTTTCACCCCCGCCACAATCGCCAACCCCTTCCAGTCGATCTGCGCGTAATTGCACTCAGTGGCCATCAAAGTCCATGAGTAGTATGCCACAGGGACCTCCTGGCCGTAAGAAGAAGGTGGCCCAGAACTGTGCCGACACCATAGAGAAAGGCGTTGCACGTGAGGACTACAGGTAGGGACTTATCAAAGTACGCCAACACCTCATTCAAGATGAGTAGTGCCTTGACCCCTTGAACGATGACGCCTCCCTCGAGCCCCACGACCAGGGTGCTGATTTGTCCACGAGGCAGTGAAGAGGCTCCGCAACTGCAGCCTTGTGTAGTAGAAAGGCGTGATAAAAGTTCAGGACTCCTAAAAACGACTGAAGTTCTGCCTTGCATGTGGGTCTGACGGCCTCCACAATGGCCTTGACCTTGTCCCTTGCCAGATGGAGGCCAGACGCATCGACCCGGAAGCCCAGGAAGTCCACCTCCAGGATCCCAAGGAGACACTTCTCTCGTTTGCCTTTGAGGCCCACTGAGTTGAAGTGATGAAGGATGGAGTGGAAGCGGGAGGTGAAGTCATCCAGGGTGGCTGTGGCGATGATGATGTCATAAAAAATGGTGTCACCCCAGGGATCCCTTTCAACAACGAGTTGCTGAAAAATCCCTGGGGCGAGAAGCAGACTGCAGCATGCCAAGACAGACATGCTTGAGCATGCCAGCCACTTCCGGGTTTGATTTAAAGGATCTTACGATTCACCGGAGACCCCCCACCCCCCTGGGGAAGGGGTGAGTGGGTTGCTAGAGGCCTGATTTGGTCCCCCATCCTCCTGTTATTATAAAAGAATCAACAATTGAAAGGTGCTCCAGAAAAAAGTTGTAACCTTATTAACTCGGAAGTAGCAATTAGCTGCTTTAAAAACCCCCCCCCCCCCCAACATCTTGACTTTGACTTAAAAATTGGCTGTAGGGGAGAGGCGAGAATTTGACCTTGAGGTGCATATTTGTGGTTTACTGTTTAAAAACACTAACTTGGCTATTAAAAACATGATCTGGGCAGTTAGCCAGTGACTTTTCGGTGTTCCAAAACAACTCTTGAGAGAAGAAAATAATTATTTGAGTTAAAGTGAAAGAAAAATTGGGGGCACTTTGCCAAAATTGGACAAATTTAATCAGCATAACATTGGTGCCGCCACCTCTAAATTTTCAGCCCCTGCACAAAAAGAGATGCAGGTGCTGGTCCAGTTGACTATCCAAAGTTCGATAAGTGATGCGGTGGAGCCAATCAAAACCACTATGGAGGAGATTTGAAATTCTATCATCGAAGCAGTGGATCCTATCAAGAATGCAATGAAAGAAATAACTGAAAAGTTCTCCACAAGTTTGCAAGCACTTTAGAAACAAATAACAGATAATACTCAGAAGATTACTGAACTGAATAACACAACAGAAAAAATAGAAATCAAAACAAAAGAAATGGAGACCAAGATTAGAGATACAGATAAGAGACAGTCTATTTTGGAACAAGACATCACAAGACTCCAGGTTGAAAGGGCTGCTTTTGTATTAAGATTTCAAAATGTACCTGAGGAAAAGAATGAAGACCTCTCTAATATTAGCTGAACACATGAACATGGAAGATGTGGACAAGATTACCCAATAAATTGATGTTGCTTTCAGAATGAACTCAGCCTATACAAGGAGACTTCAACTACCAAGAGAGGTGCAAATTTGTTTCCATAAGAGGGCTGTGAGAGATAAGATATTGAGAGAAGTGAACGCTTCACCATTGATGATGAAAGAGACAGAAATCAATGTTCTACAAGAAATCCCTTGGAGAGTCAGAGAAAAGAGAAAAGAATATACTAACTTGACAACATTATTGAGGAACAATACTATAAATTACAGATAGCTCCTACCTGAAGGTCTGATCTTCACCTTTAAAGGTAAAAAATACAGAATAACATCGATCTTCAAGGCAGAAGACTTCCTAAAAACCTACAGAGACGAACTGTCAATAGAACAAGAAGGAAAGGAAGATGGAGAAGAGGAGGGAGAAGAAGAGGAAGAAGGTGCAGCGGCAACTAGCATGAAATCACAGAGAATAAGAAGACCTGGAACAACAAGGAGATCCCTAGTCAACACAAGAGAACTGACAAGAGAAAAACAAGAGAAACAGAATTGGAATCAAGATGGATAGAGGCAAAATAAAAATTATATCAATGAATGTGAATGGTTTAAATGGACCACAGAAAAGAAGGAGAATATTTCACCAACTTATAAAGCAAAATTTGGATATTATATGCCTTCAAGAGACACATATTTAAAAAGTGGATGAAAAACATCTGCAAGTAAAAGTACTTGGCAAAATCTATATAGCATCAGATAAGAAGAAAAAGAAAAGAGGGGTAGCTACATTTGTAAAAGATCACCTTCAGCCTGAATAAATATATACATCACAGGATGGAAGAATTTTAATGGTTGCTGTACAAAGGCAAATGAAAAGATGCTTATTGTGAACATTTATGCTCCAAATCAACATCAAGTAATTTTTTACAGAAGATTGCAAAACCTGATCACTCAACAGGATTTCCAGGAGATCTGTATTATAGGGGACTACAATGCGATTTTTTATAAAAAGGAAGATAGAAAAACAAATCCACATAAAAACAAAGAGAAGGGGAAGAAGAAAGGAGGTAATGAATTTCCACCTGTCTTGTGTCAACTCTTGGGAGAATTGAAATTAGTGGATGCTTGGAGGGTAAGAAATTCCACTAAACAACAATATACATTTTTTTTCAGCTAGACATGATTCATGGTCCAGATTGGATATGTGTTGGATCTCGACTACTGTTATTAAAGGTTTACTGGAAGCAGAGATTGAAGCTGGAACCTATGTGGACCATAAACCTATCACTCTGGAATTAAAAGAAGTGAGACCTAGAAGCAGATGGACATTGAATACATCCCTTTTGAAAAATGGTAAATTTGTTAATAAAATGAAGGAAGAGCTCAAGTTTTTCTTTATGGAAAATATACAACCCAATATGCCCATAAATGTGGTGTGGGATGCTTGTAAAGTATTTTCTAGAGGACAATTGATAAAAGAATCAGTCAGAGTAAATAAACAAAGGAAGCAAGAATATATCAACCTTAAAAAAGAAATCCAGACTCAAGAAGGGAAAATGATGGCGGACGCAGCATTTCTAGATACAAAATCTAAACTTATTACAACATAAAATGAACTGTTTACTTATGCAAAAATTAACAAAGAAACTGCTGTTTGCCAAACAAAACTTTTTTGAGAATGCCAACAAACCAACAAGGTGGCTGGCCTATAAAATTTGGCATCAAAAAGATGGGAGATGGAACAGAAACAAATAGACTCCAAGAGATGAAAAATTTAGTAGAAAATTTTTACAAAAATCTCTATAGAAAATCAGATATAAATATAGAACAGATAAAGGGATACCTAGAAACACACCAACCGAAGAAATTTACAGAAGACCAAAGGAAAATACTTAATCAGATAATTGCTATGATGGAACTAATGAAGGCACTGAAACGGCAAAACAAAGGCAAAACAACAGGGCCGTATGGACTCCCAGTAGAATGTTATCTTGTATTTGAGGAACAACTATTAAAAGATGTATGTAATAATATTATGGATAGTGGAGAAACCCCAGATTCATGGAAAGAAGCAATAACCTCTTTGATATATAAACAAGGCTCAGAAGAAAAAGAAATTAAAAATTATAGACCAATCTCTTTGTTAAATGTGGATTACAAAATCTTTGCCTTGGTAATAGCTGAAAGGTTAAAAAAATATAATCAAGAACAATACATAAGGATCAAGCAGGATTTCTGCCCAAAAGACAAATAAGGCACAATCTAAGATGTATTATAGATGTTATAGAGTACTATGAGGCACATCCAGAAAAGCAATTGGCTTTGATCTTTTTAGATGCAGAGAAGGCCTTTGATAATGTCAACTGGACTTTTGTACTAGAAGCTCTAAAAATGGCCCAGGCGGGAATTGATTTTGTCAAGATGATTCAAGCCATTTACACCAAACAAAATGCGACTGTTATGATCAATGGAGATTGGACCCAAAATTTTGAAATTCAAAAAGGGACGAGACAAGGTTGTCCCCTTTCACCGCTCTTATTTATTTTTGCACTTGAAATACTCAATGATTCAATCAGAAATGAAAAACAGATCACTGGACTTAAGATGAGAGGAAGGGATTTTAAACTACTGGCATTCGCGGATGATTTAGTATACATTTTAGAGAATTTGATGGCCTCCATATTTACTTTGAAGGAGAAACATCAAGATTATGGACAAGTAACAGGATTGAGAGTGAATATCAATAAAACCAAGATTTTGACTAAGAATATGGGTGTAAAACAGGCAAAGCAATTACAAGAAACCTCAAACTTTCAGGTAGAAGAGAAAATAAAATATTTGGGAATTATGATGACAAATAAATGTAGTGCTTTACAAGAAAATAATTATAAAGAACTGTTGAAGACAACCAAACAAGATTTTGAAAAATGGAAAAATCTACAGATATCCCTAATGGGACGAATTGCCCTAATTAAAATGAATGAACTTCCAAGATGGATTTTTCTGTTTCAGACAATTCCCATTCTGCAAAACCAGAAAATCTTTAAAGACCTGGATCAATTGGTTTCAAAATTTATCCAGCAAGGAAAGCGTCCTAGAATAAGACTGAAGGCCTTACAAGACTCTAAAGAAGACTCTTTAAGACTCTAAAGAAAGGGGCGATTTTGGAATACCCAATTGGACTTTATACTATGGAGCCATGGCATTGGCTTGGATTAGAGACTGGGTTACTTTAGAGGATCAGAGAATATTAAAGCTAGAAGGCCATGACCTGATGTTGGGATGGCATGTGTTTTTATGGTATGGGAAGGTGTCTTATCAAAAGTATTTCAAGCAACATTGGCTTCGAAGATAAGAAAATAGGCTTCCATGAGAACTTGTTGGAGACTGATCAACTACTGATCAAAAATTTATAAAAAGAATTTATACTCTCCTACTCAATGATATGATGATGGAGGAAATATGATCCAATGGGCCCAAAATATAGGGCTCAATATTGATCTAGAGCAATGGGGTCAAATGTGGAAGAAAAACATAAAAATTACAAAACCTATATCTTACAAGGAAAATTTGTATAAAATGTTTTGTAGATGGTATGTAACATCAGAAAGGTTAGCAAAATATGATAGTAAATGTTCAAATAAGATTTGGAAATGTAAAAATAAGGTGGGCTCGTTTTACCATATGTGAAATGGTATTGTGAAATGAGTAAAAAATACTGGGTATGGATTCATGAATTGTTGCAAAAGGTGTTAGGTATGGATATTCCATTTACACCTGAGGTATTATTATTGAATATTTTGCAGAAAGATTTTTATTTTTAACCTTAGACTTTATATCCCGCTCGAACCCCCTTTCTCAGGGGGTCTCAGAGCCGCTTACAGGCGGTGCTAGTCACACACTTAATTCCTGACTAGGGCCACAAGGTTTGTAGGGGCAGGGTTACCTATCAGCACCCTTGTGATGGTTGAGATGTTTCTTGGTCCGGCACTCGGTACTTTGTTCGACTCGGTCGTTCCTGGCGGGCTCCATGATTCGGCGGTAGTTAAGGCACACGATTCGCGTCTTCTTCTAGGCACAGCAACGTCCTTCTGGCTCCGCTGTACTAGCGTCTGACGTCATCATCATGCGCACCGGCAGCTGCTTGGATGTTCTTCTCTCTCCCTGCCACCAGGGATCACCACGTTAATTGCAGCAACCTGCCGCCGCTGCTGCCGCCGCCGCCATCTCTGCCGCGCCACCTCTGCCTCCGGAGCCGATATCCCGTCCGCCGTCGCCATCAACCACCGCTTCAGGCAGGGTGCCCCCCACCCTACTAAGGGTGGGTACCCATTAATCTACTTGCCACTACTTTGCTTTCAAACCGCTGGGTGGGCGGGAGCTGGGATGAAGGTCAAGAGCTCACCTCGACGATTTTCCGGTTTTGGCGCGACGGGACGAGGTTGTGCAGAGGGAGCGCTCTGCCGACAACGAATTCCTGAGACCTTGGAGTGATGAATGAGCAAGAAATATCTGGCCACATCACTGTGAGCCCCACGGGGAGGGGTTCGGGAGAGGGAGCAAGAGGAATCGAGCAGTGGGTGGCGACCCACTGCGAGAAGCCTTATTTCCCCAAGCCCAGGTCCTAGGGAAATACTCCAGGACGAGGAGTAAAAGTCGGAGCTACCGGGACTGCAGAACCCTCGCAGAAACTGCAAAGACGGTGACAAACTTTATACTTTAGGGGTAACTATTCCCTTTTGGACCGTTAACGTCACCTTTAAGAACTTCTAATTGGGCTCGGTGGCTGGCGTCTGCGTGCGGAAATTCAGGCGGCGGAGAAAGGCGCATAGCAGTGACGCAGGTCTGAGACTCTACTGGTGAGCGTTGGTACCGTAATAATCTTAAGAGCAGTGTTAAGGGAAACTCAACAGGCAGCGGGAGTGAATAGGACTGAGACGGAGACTGAAGCCAGAAGTTGAGACGGAAAGCTGCGGGGGACACGGAGCTGATTAGAAGGCAACCGGCTTCAGACAGAGTGAAGAGACTATAGGGATGGAGAGACTTTGAAGGATTTAACATTGGATTGTGGCTTCATGAAAGAGTGAGGGCATCGGACAGAGACGGTAAAAGTAAAGTAAAGCGAGGAAGTGGTGTGGCGCTGCAAGAGAACGAAGGGACATTTAAAGGGAAAGATGGAAGAGGATCGTGCTTCAGTGGTGTCTCAGCAGTTGGCCTTATGATGGTAGCTATTTAACACGGGTCCTCTTCTTAATTAGTGGGTAGCTGGGCCGTTGAACTACTTAGTAGATGAGCTGATGAACTTTATTGATGAACTTTACTGATGAACTTTACTGATGAATTCTATTGATGAACTTTACTGATGAACTGACGAGTTGATTTGTACAGATTACTGGCTGAACTAAGCTGAATTTTGATGATTTAATCTTGACTTAATTTGTTTAATTATCAATTTAATTACTAAGAGACATTCAGTACTTAGCAAGGGAAAGAAACATTTTAAATAGAAAGCTGATCTTTAATAGCAAATAGCCAATTTAAACAGGTTAAAAGAAAAAAACAGAATGGCTGCAGGAGGAGGGAGGAGACCATCTTTCTCCGCTTCTGGACAGCCACAGGTGGTTCAGATAAATGCAAAATATTTGAATGCATTCATACAGGAGGCGGTGGAAAAAGCAGTAAATCAGGTATTAAACCAGGCAGTAGACACCGCTGTCTGTGCTGCCATTCCGCCAGCAGTGGATGCAGCTATAAAGTCAAATATGATGGCTGAGAAAGTGTTAGAACAACTACAGGCAAAAATTGATAACCTAACTGAGCAAGTGAATATGCAAATGACAGAAACCAAGAAACAAGTGAATCAAAATAAAAAACAGATAGATACTTTAATAAAGGCGGTAAATAGCATAGATGATAAGTCAGAAGAATATGAGCAGAAACTTTGGGCATTAGAAGAAACGGTGACAAAATTGGAGGTAGACAAATCTTCATATATTTTAAGATTGCAGAACTTGGAAGAACAAGAAGGAGAGGACGTCCAACAAAAGGTAGTAGAGTTACTGGCAGATTATATCCAAGAAGAAGATACAGAAAAAATGAAGGATGAAATAGACACGGTCTTCAGGGTAAATACGGCATTTACCAGGAAAAATAAACTGCCGCGTGAAGTCCATGTTAGATTTAATAGAAAAAGGTTCAGACAACAGATCTTGAGGATTTCTGCACAGAGACCGATAATAGACCAAGAAAAAGAAATTAGGGTTCTAAGAGATATACCCTGGAGAATGAGAGAAAAACGCAAGATATATGGGAAGCTAGTAGCCTCACTGAAAAGAAAAGGAATAAAATTTAAGTGGTTGACACCAGAAGGAATATCCTTTAACTACAAAGAAAGATGGCATAGGATAAACTCTATCTTTAAATTAGACGATTTTAAACGAAGGTATGGAGAGGAATTAGAGATGTTGACGGAAGAGGAAAGCGAAAGCCTAGAAGAAGAGGAAGAAGAGAAAGATGCAGAAGAAGAGCCTACAGAGGCGGCAGAGGATGATAAACGAAGTGGTCGCAGGCAAACGCAAGAGGAAAACAAAAACAAAGGAGCAAAAAGATCTAATGCGATCCCCCTACAAGTGCGGACAAGACTCTTCTACAGAAGGGAAAAAAATGAAAGATAAAATGGGTGACAGAAGGAATGGAGCGATAAGTATATTATCAATCAACGTTAATGGACTAAATGGTCCGCAGAAAAGAAATCGGATTTTTCATCAATTGTCAAAGGCGAAAACACAAATTATATGTCTACAAGAGACACATATTTAAAAAGATGACCAAAAATATTTAGAGAATAAAAAATTAGGAATAAAATTTGCGTCATGTGATCAAAAGAAAAAAAATGGTGTTGTGATTTATGTTAAAGAGTCGCTACACCCTGAATTGGTCTTTGATTCGAAAGATGGAAGACTGGTGGTAGTAAGGATACAT
>NW_015163108.1:195852-241066 GCF_001447785.1 Gekko japonicus | reverse complement strand
GTGGGTGTGGTTTTTTGTGTGCATCTTTTGTGTGTGTTTGTCATGTTGTGTGTTAAAAAAAAAAAATATATATATATATATATATATAAAAAGAGCTCACCTCGACCACGGTGGTGCTCAAACAGCCATAGTGGCTGCCGAGCGATGTTACTGAAGCAGGCGTTTTACTGCCTGCGCCACCGCTCCATTAGTAAAGATTATCACTATCTTATTGTATATTTCACTACTGCAGCCAGAATCTTATATGCTAAATATTGGAAGACATCCGAGACATCCACGAAACAAGAATATATAAACAAAGTCTTAGAGGTAGCTGAAATGGACAAATTGACTTTTTTGATTAAAGGCCTTTGAGACTCTACATTCCAGAACACTTGGACACGATTCTATAGCTGGAATAATAACTATGTTTAGGCAGAAATAATTAAAAGATGAATTACAAAGGGGGGGTAATTTGTTTATATAACCCAACAAGGTAGAAATTCAATGATATATACTCACATTATACAAAACTAGAAAATATCATTTATATTTAGGCATAAGAAGTGTACTAACTATAAAGATTTATTGCCCCATTAATGTTTTGTATGTATGTTTTAATGTTTGTTAAGTTTGTATTGTGATGGAAAAAACCTTAATCAAATTCTGTCCTTTGGGGCAGTTAAAAAAAATCCCTGGGGCCACACTTACGGCAAACTGTAGCCTCCTAAACTTAAAAGCCCCCCGCTGTGTTACAATAGTCTGGGCCATTGCTGTTGCCTCATCCATTGGCAGTTGTTGGTAAGCCTGTGTGAGATCCAACTTGCCAAAAATCTTAGCCCCTGCTAAGGAAGCCAACACATGACTCATGACCAGGATGGTGTAGGCATGCTCGTGGAGGGCCTTGTTCAATGTACATTTATAGTCTGCACAGATGCGGACATCACCACTGGGCTTGATGGGGGTTACAATGGGGGTCTCCCATGGCACATGAGAGACCGGTTCGAGGACCCCTTGTGCCACTAAATGTCCCAGCTCCACATCGATTTTCGGCTGCAAAGTGAGCGGGGCGGGACGGAACCGCATGCGGATGGGGGAAATTTGGGGATTGAGTTGCAATGAAACAAGGGGCCCCTTGTAACAACCCAGAGCCCCATCAAACACCACAGGAAATTCCCCACAAAACTCAGCAAAGTCCTGCGGCGCACATTTATTCACCCACCCAACCGTGATTTATTTATTTATTTATTTATTTTATTTCATTTATACCCCGCCCTCCCCGCATGCGGGCTCAGGGCGGCTTACACGGCACAAATTAACGGCACAAACCACGCCCGCCCCAATAAAAAAAACAAATTCCCCTCCACTACAATCAAGTCCAAGAAACCCTCAAAACCCCAGTACTTCACCAAGAAAGTCCCCACAGCCCGTATAGGAACCATGTTCCTCTGGAAGTCCACCAGGCTCAAGGGCAAAGACCGCAGGTGGGGCCCGCCATTCGGACAAAGTCTGTTCAGCATTTCCACAGATATGATGGAAGCTGCTGACCCTGAGTCCACCTCCATTTGGCAGGTGGACCCCTTGATAGTGACCTGGACCTGGATATTCAGGGCCGCGGGCAAGTTGGGGAGACATAGTACCTGCAGTGAGGGCTGGCTGGTCAGGAGGTAGAGATCGTCCATACTCTCGGTGGCCACGTAGTGCGCGAAGACCTGGTGGCGTGGTTGCGGCTGGGGGGGATGTTTCTGGTTGCCCTTGGATCTGCAGACGTGGGTGAGGTGTCCTTGTTTTCCACATGTGTGGCAGCTGTGTGGCAGCAACTTGCATTCATGTGCCTCTCCACAGCTGGTGCACGGGGAATATCCAGCAGTCTTACTGAAGTGTCCAGAGGCTCCAGCGGGTCCCAGTGGCTTCCGGTGGTGGGGTGTGCAGTCAAGACTGAGGTCTTGGGCGCTGAGTCAGGGAGTATGAGATGGGACATGGCTGGTGGTCAGTAGTGGTGGGAGGTCTCGTGGGCGATGGCGAGCTGGAGGGCCTCGTTGAGTTTGATGTCGGATGTGCCGATCATCTTTCTGCGGAGCTTCACATCGCTGATTCCCCAGGCAAACTGGGTCAAGAGGTTCGCCACCTTGGAGAAGTCACATTCCATAGCATGTTGGTGCAGCGCAGCCATGAATGCTGCAGCCATCTCACTGGGCTTCTGGATGCGCCCCTGGAATTCCATCCGCTTGGCCAGCGTTGTAGGCTTGGGCATGAGGTACCTGGTCAGGGCATCTATGATCTTCTCGTACGTACACTTGAGGATAACCTTTGGGGCCAGGAGGCTCTTTGTGAGCTGGATGGTGTTCACGTCACAAGAGCTGAGGAGGAGAGCCCTTCTCTTGCCCATATTGGTTATCTCATGGAAGGTGAGATGGCAGGTTAGCTAGTCTGTCCATGAATCCCAGAGCGTGGGACGAGTGGGGTCGAAAACCTCGAGGTGTCCCGGAGCGGAGGCCATGACTCTAGTGTGGAGTGGGGAAGTGGTGTTCAGCGACGCCGGGCACGGTGCAGTGCTGCTCAGGAAAGGTGCGGGGCATGGTGGCATTTCTGGAACGATGCTCGGTGCTGCACTGGAAGGTGAACCTGGCCTGCTCATCAAGATACCATCCTCGTCGCCACTGAAAAGTACTGGGTTCGATGCATGGAGAACTCGGACTGTGACATGTGTCCAGACGCGTTTATTGTACTTCACAACAAGACAAGGAAAAACGGCCCTGAAAGGCCAACTATATACACTCCACCCGGCACACTTCTGTCCCCATTGGAGAGTTTGAATTTCCCACCAAGGGTGCTATTGGTGGACTCTAGGTGGACTAGGATCCTAGGTCCCCTTTGTGTTTGGGGACCAAGCTCCTGCTTAGCCACGGACCCCTGGTGGCAGTCCACGTACATAACAGCTAATTTAAGTATAGCCTCAGGGTGCTTATTATCCAGAAAGTTCTTCAGGAGTTGCATTTTTTTACTGGAAATGAAATAGTTGTGGAAAACTGGAGGGTATCACGAGAATTGTTATATGCCTTGCACTCATATATGACATGCAACAGAATTTCTACTCCTTCATTACAGCAGGGGCAGATATGATCTTCAAATGGTATTTTATTGAATCTTCCCTCTATGACTGCTGAAGGAAGAGTGTCCCACCCTTATAAAAGAGAACGTTCTCCTTTGTGGTTTTCCAGATGGTATAGGTATGGCATGGGAGCTACCCTGTTAATTAGCTCCAGAAGGGATAGAAACAGTTAAGGGCCAAATCAGACAAACTGCCAGAGGTTTTGTGTTCAACAGCCATGGGAAGCTCCAATTTCGTTCAGGACCATGGGGGGGGGGGGTAATTCTTTTCCCCATGTGCAATTTTGCTGACTTTAGCAGTCTTCCAGAGCTGATGCTTATCCTGCTTGGGGAAACGTTTGGGAACCATAGAGCCATCTGCATGGTTGCCCCAACAGAGGGAAGTCTGTGGTTGCATCTGCTGTGTGTGTGTGTGTGTGTGTGTGTGTGGTGATGAATTTGATAATAAAATCCTTCTTATTAAAAGGAACGCATTTTCCATATATTAAAGCAGGGGATATTTTTGTTAATTTAAATGGGTATCAAGGGTTTTTGAATCATGTTTTTGCAAGTGAATCATGTCTTTTCAGCCCATTGAATTTTATGCTTCACCCACATGGGTATCCTTGGTGTCAAGGAGTGACTACAGTTGCTGCTATGTCTTTTGTCTCCACGGCTGGCATTGACTTCTGTCAATAATGCCACGTGATATGTGCAGACAACAGATTTTCTTTGCCAGAAAGGTAGAAATATTTCTTTGCTAGAAATATGTGCTGATGCACTCCATGCTTGCTATGACATGCTGTGAACATACTGTGAGCCAATACAGCATCTGAGAACACACATTATAATCTGCTGTTACCAGGGGTCATTTCGTAGAAAAAGAGCTAGGGGGGCTCATTAGCATAACTCATTAGCATATGCCACACCCCCTGACATCACCGGAAGTGTGTCCTCCCCACAGCCGGCGGCGACCTCCAGCGGGCACCAGCAGGGAGCTCCAGGCCCCGCCCTCCCTCACCTCACCCGGGGGGATGGCGTCCCCCCGCGTCCCCCCCCAAATGACCCCGGCTATTACATGATTTCACTGTCTATGTATGTATATCATCTTTAAATGAATGTAAGGCTGTGAGTTGACTGGCCTAAAGGATTGCTTCAATTGAGAGACCAGGGCTTTTGATAAAAGAATATCAATGTATCTTAATAACTATGGATAATTATTCACCTCTAATATAATAAAAGAGAATCCCCATTCAAAGGTAGGGCAGAGCCCGGTGTCAGGCAGATTTGTGTTGGAATGAGCCCTTTGTTATTGGAATGAGCAGAGAGAGAATTCTTTTTTAGATTTTCATTAGGAATAAAACTTATTCATAAGCAGTTTATTTTAAAAAGGGTTTTGAGTTTTACATCACACATAGATGGATTCCCGACAAGGAACTCTACTTTTGTCAGCAGTTTGCTTCTGTTCAGAAGCAGATTTCCATTACTCGGAAAGCACAATACCCCAAGTCTTTATTTATCCCCTCTAGGAATCAGCACTGTACACGATGAGGAGTGTTAATGGCTTACTGACAGCAAGCCTAACCAGTGGAATCTTCTATTATTTCTCAAAGCAGATAATGCTTGCAGAAGTCAATGGGAGGTGCCCTGCTCGAAGACATCACTTTATCTTCATCACATTTCTATTGAAAGGACTAAGAAAATACAGTCTCAAAAAGGAGGAGCAATTCTGAAGAAGGAAGGAAAACCCCACCTTTTCCCCTGCAGAACGTGCAGTTAGTGCAATAAAGAACAAAATGAGGCTCTTTCTTTGCATAAATAATTTAAAGCCAGTAACTGCGGTAAGCAACCACTTGGAATGTAAATGGCTAATTCCAGGCTCTTATGCTCATTGGTTTCAATATTAAGGCTATTAGGAGGTTAGTAACCAAACCACAGAAACACTCCGTTCCAAAAACCGACTCTAACCTGTATTTAACCAAGGCACAGGGGTTCTGACTCATTCTTCACTAAACAAATTTGTATCTTCTTGACAAAAATGTACCGTCTTCCTTTTAAAACAAACACCCGCTTTAAAGCAGCCACTAGTTTGATGCAAAATATAGTGTTCTTTTTAACAGATTCATTGATTTAATCATCCATGAGACTAGAATTCAGAATGAACCACCACCCTGCCTTCTCAGAATTCAGCTTCCTACAGAAAAGATTGAAATTTCCAAGTAAGATGCACCAAGGGTGACCAGAGGGTAACCAGCAAAAAGTGGGTCTGAGTGTCAGCCTTCAAAGGCCTTCTGTTCCACTGGCAATGTAATCTAGTGGAATTCTATGGATCATTGGCCTCTCTTGTTTGTGGGCCAAAAATTATGCTAGTATTTTGTTCCGTGTGCATTTCATCATGCTTTGGAAAGTTTTCTATTGTTTTTCAAATTATCGGTTATGGGTTGCACTTTGCACATGCATGTTCTCATATTTTCCCTATCCCTTATCAGTTACGGTAAATTGTTAATTTGCTTCCACAATGGCAACCCAATCTGGTTTACGTTTTTTCCTCTCCTCCCTTTTATCCTCACGACAACCCTGTGAGGTAGGTTAGGCTGAGAGTGTGTGACTGGTCCAAGATCACCCAGCAAGCTTCCATGGCAGAGGAGGAATTTGAACCTGGGCCTCTCAGTTCCTAATCCAAGACTCTAACCACAAACCACAGAGACTTCATTTGAGAGATTTAAAAAATAATAATTAAACCATTGAGATAGTGTTCCCTTCCTTCAACCTTCTGAAGGAGGAGACTATATAAAAACAGCATTGGAGAAGGTGCTGAAGCTCTGTAGCAGAGTATCTCTTGGCGTACAGAAGGCCCAATATTCAATCCCTGGCATCACCAGTTAAAGAATCTAGCAGTAGGTGATGTGAAAGACCTCAGCCTGAGGTCCTGGAGAGCCACTGCCAGTCAGAGTAGACTTTGATGTACCAAAGGTCTGATTCAGTATGAGGCAGCTTCATACATATTTCTTGTTTAGTTCCTGCTCAGAACACTTCAAAATTGTCCTCATGGTTCATGAGACTGTACGCTCAGTAATTCTTTAGTTAGACACTATAGAAATTATCCCCAACAATACATTCTTCATTATCTTGGCATTAAAGATAATAGACAGTTTATATCTTGATATGTTTCCTTATGAAGGATGGTATCCAACTTAGCCTTGCCCATTTTGTCCAACTTGTTCAATGTCTAGATCTGGATTGCAACTATCTTTGTTACCCCAAGGCCCCCACAGACCCTGGACCATGGTGCTAAGGCAAGCAAGTAGGCAACATCTTATATTATATCCAAAAATCATTACCCAGTAATAACAGGAAGCAAGTGAAATTAAATGCCTACCCAAAGTGATGCAACAAGGTTACGGGGAGAATGAGGGGAACTCCCCTTGCCCCACCAGCCTAAAGATCAGTAATTGTAAGGTCATCACCTGATAATCAAACATAGCTATCAGTTCTCCATAATACCATACCATTAGATAGGGAAACTGAGATAGATCACCTCCTGTTGAAATCAGTATAAGCCACCATTATAAACCTGATAAGATTATGTTTGAACCCCTAGAAGACGCCCAGTATGGCAGGAAAAAATGGATAAATGCTCCATGTTCCAGCCAGTATATTAGGTTAAGTTTCTCCTCCAAAAAATGTACCTCTCCTATCAACTATCTGTTGTTGAACTCTCCTTTCTCAATTAAAACAATGTATTGATGGAACTATAGGGGGAAATACATCATGATTTTCTACAGAATTTTGTTTTATTATATTTATATTATTTATTTATTTCTATTTTGGTGCAAAGCAAAGTCCAAAAAAGAATTTTCTTTCCTTAGTTGTGGTGATTAAAATTGCACAAGAGGGGGACCTATAAGGACTTGTTGGGGGAATCTCATTTTCTTCTCCCTATTTCCTCTTTTGGTCCCCTGAAAGCCTCCATAGCCTCCCCTTTTCCTGCTTCCTTCTCTCCTTTCTACCCTCTAGCCATCCTAACTTTATTTGACCCAATCTTCAGCTGTGCCTCATTCCCTCCCCTTGGCATCCCTTTCATAAGAAAATACTGGCCCAGCTGGGTGGTGACAACTGTGCTCGGCCCACTTGTGTGGCTGGGGACCTGCAAGGGTTTGGGGGGGGGTACCTCACTTTCCCTTGTATCCCCTGCCCAAATTATTTCCTCTTCCCCTCCTCCTGGCAGCCCTATCCTGACCTTTCCCTGTTTCCTTGTCTCCTTCCCACCCAACAACTAACTGCCTTCCATCTTCAACTACAATATCTATTTACTTCATTTACCTTTATGTATGTTGTTTATTTAAAACATTTCTATGCCACCTTTTCACCCCAATAGAGTCTCCAAGGTGGCAAACACCAAAACATTTCAATATAATAATACAAAATAATTAAAATAAAATAAAATGTATACACACCACGAAAACCAGGGAGAAGGGGTTATAACCATTATTAGATGTATGCCACAAACACCCCAGTCTTCACCTGCTTGTGGGAAGACAACGATAGAGGGTGTTCCAAAGTATTGATACCATAACCAAGAAGGCTCTTTCTCATGTTGCCACCCATTTAGCCTCAGATGGTGGGGACACCCAAAGCTGGGCCTCCAGATATGACCAGGGTAGATGGCTAGGTTCATATGGAAGAAGGTGGTCCTTAAGGTATGCTGCCCCCAACCTGTATAGGGCTTTAAAGGTCAATAGCAGCACTTTGAATTGAGCACAGAAACAAATATTCAGCCTTTTACCACGCCTCCATTTTATCCTCACAACAAACCTGTGTGGTAGGTTAGGCTGAGAATGTGTGACTGGCCCAAAGTCATCCAGTGAGCTTCCACAGCAGGGTGGGGATTTCAACCTGCTTTTCCAGATCCTAGGCTAAAACTCTAATTCCTATACTACACTGTCTTTTATGTGGCTACTGTTGAACATTAGAAATCTTCTGGATTTGGGTGAGCCATGTGACTAGCAAGTCACCCACTGGTTGCTAACCGGTTTGGCAGCAATGAATTCTCCCTCAAAGGCCAAAACAGACCCAGAAAGGGGCCCTTCCCTTTGCCTTTTACTGACAGAAACTAAGGCTGGAAGACTGGCAATTCTGTTATGGTCGCCTAGCAATGGCTACTGAGGGCATCTGTTCCTTAAAGCAACAGGCACTACTTCCATAATTATGTGGGTGGAGTTAACCCCCCCATTTTTATTTTTTAGATTTAAGGTTCTTCTACAAGCTTTGGACTTTTCTCAGGTTTGTAGAAAAATCTATCTTGTCTGTCCATGGCTTCAGTCTCCAGATATAAGTATTTTACTTTCCCCAGCTTAGAACCCTTATTTCTTAAATCAATGGTAGACCACTTGTCATTAAAAGCATATGGACTGGTCCTTTTAAATAAACCACATTAGGGTGTCCTAAATTGAAAGCTCTCACATACCATCATTTGAGTTATGTCCTTTATTCTATGGCAGATTTTTGTGGAAGAACAGCATACCATCTGTAGCACTGAGTGAGTACTCATAATTTATCACTGGGAAAACAGTCCTCTTCAAAAGAATAAATTAACCCACTCTGCATATTCTGTGGACTCCATGGTGTGTCATGATTTTCTGATTAGCGTAGGCAGTGTCTACTTCAAATTGTAATTACTCAGCCAGAGGATGATGTTCAAAGCATTCTTCATATTTTGCTATCTGTACATCAATTAACTCAGTACATACTTAAACTAGCTCAGGCCTGCTGAAGCCAGTGATCAATGAATACTTTGGCCATTCCTAGAAGCAAGCACCCAAATATGCATTCAAGCAGCAAGGGCATGACTCTTCTGCCCTCTGCATGCTCCTCTGTGTGCCATAGGAGAAGTGCCGAAGAAAAGAGGCACAATTCACTCCCACTTCATGTTTCAGCACGTCTCATTATTTGTGAAAAGTCTGTGTGTAGATTAGACTTGCGTGTTTCTTCCTTTACTAATTACAAAATTTTCAGGTTTATCATAATTAATATGAAACAAATTCCCTATCTAAACAACCTATAACAAAAAGCCATGTTTTTTTTTTAATGTTCGTTTCTAGTTGCATTTTTGCCTTTGTCTGACTATCCTGGTTTCACCTTTACAAATTAGCCAGATTTTTCCTAAACGGTGTTTTAATTTTTTTTTAATTGAATTTCTATCCTGCCCTCCCCCCGCTCAGGGTGGGTTATATATATATACAATACAATTATACAATAATAATATACAATACAATTATACAATAATTTAGCAATTAAAACATTATTACAAATATAAAACCCAGACTAAACCCGATGGCAATCAGCACAATTTATAAGTTCTTAAAAGACTTTAGTATGAATACACATTAAAACTAATCCTGGGCAGTGGACAAACCATGGGCAGCAGCATAAAATAGGTCCTGCTAGGAAGGAGCAGGTGAGGCTGGTGTGATAGGACATCCACCACCTCAACTGTAGGCCAAGTAGAACATCTGTATTTTTCAAGCACTGCAGAACTGTGACAAATTCCACAGTGCCCTGATCTCACCTGGGAGAGAGTTATGCCAGGCCGGAGCGAGAGGAAAAAGACCCTGGCTCTGGTCAAGGCTAAACATATGTCCTTTGGGCCGGGGACCACCAGCAGATGTTGATCTGCAGTGTATAAAGCTCTTCAGTGGACATGCTGGGAGAGACAGTCCTGCAAATATGTTGGTCCCAGACCAACCTTGAACATGATCCAGTACTCAATTGGGAGCCAATGCAGCTGGCGTGACAGAGCACCGGTTGTATATGTGCTCTTTGAGGTGTCTTGGTAAGAACCCGTGCCACCACATTCTGGACAAACAGAAGTTTCCGAGTCAATTTCAAGGGCAATTCCACATAGAATGAGGTATGGCAGTCCATCCTGGAGGTGACCATTGCATGGATCACAGTGGCTAGGTCATGAGGAGAGAGATAGGGAACTGTCTGACCTGCCAAAGATGGTAAAATGCAGATCTGGCAACGTATGTGACTTGGGCCAATATTAATAATACTTTGTACTTTGTATATATATCTTTATTGCATTAGCAAAAAAGCCATAGCAACAAAACAGGATAAAGGGCCAATATTCATTTCTTGACTGCAAGCTGTAGTCACTAGGTTTACATACATGCTTGAAGTATTCCAATCCTGAAGGATATGGGGTGGGACTTTGCCTTCCTCTCTCCTCCAATAACTGCACTGCTGTGCCAAATGTTGCAGTCTGCATTTCCCTGCTGCTCTCCAAATCTTATCCCCTGTCCAAGCTACTCCACTTCAAGGTCCTCCTCCTGTTGCTTGCTGGCCCATATGCCTGACTGTCTTTGTGCCACCAAATGCCCTTGCCTTGTCAGTCTGCCTCTTCCTCACAGTACAGTTCTTCAAGCTTAGTCACTGTAATGCTGTCTGTGTTATTGTTTGCAATTTTTCCTGTCAACCTTCCAAACATAAGTGCCTTTCATTGCCTCAAAAAGAGAGATCCCTTCATTATGTAAGTCTGAAATATCGGAGGGTAGATTCATAGGGAAATCCCATGAGATTTGTCCAGTTTGGTTGGAAAACCCTAAAAGTATAGACCCAAGAAGGAGGGAGGAGGGGGTGTCTTCCAATGGGAAGGAATAACAATAATAACAAAGGAAATAGTTACCAAAAAAAAAAAAAACCTACATGAAACAGTCCCTTTTAGAACTAATAACAAAAACAAAAAATCAAAGTCCCAAGTACAAGTCTAGTGTAGAAGATCACAAACACTACAACCAAAAAAGCATGCAGGACAGAGAACTACTAAAGAAAACAAATATAACAATTCCATTGTTCCAGAACAAAATTTTCAAAGGACAATAACAGATAGGGCACTCAAACAAACATGGCAGCTTAGGTAGAGATGAGGTAGCCAGATGGTCTTAAGCAAGAGAACGTTATTACATGTTTTAGATTATTTCTTGCTGAGGCACATCCAGAAATGTGTGTCTGCTTGAGAATCATAATATTAATAATGTGCAGATATGAAATAGTGACTCTTTTAGTGAGGTGGTAAGTGATGGAAACTGCAAGACTGTTTTAAAAATGGATATGAAATTTTATTTTTGTAAGATATACCAACCATAAGAATAATGTGTAATGAGTGTTTATGTTAATTTGTCCACTTCACTGTGTAATGACTGGTTTTGTTAACTTTGCCCACTTAATAAGGATCTATGAGATCTCAATGCTACCTTCATGACATTCTGGAAGGTTTGTTTTGTTGTGTTTTGTTTTTTTAATGAATTTGTAGGGCAAGAATTAATGACTATGCTAGTAAGATATTTATATATAACTGTTTTTCTACTTATCTAAAGTTTCCAGTTTTTTATTGTTACTGATTCAGATTGTTTCAATTATATACAAATCATGCTTTCAATTTAAAAATCCTGCTATTTCCTGCTAAGTTTTGGCTTCATCATATTCCAGATTGGTCTGTATCTCTCTCTATATGGCTCCCTATCCCCACCTACCCCCCATATCACATATTCCTCCTTCATTTCCATGGTGAAATATCAAAGTAGCTAAGTGAAAAAAGAGAACTATCAAGTCTCATTGCAACTACATTTGTGAGAATGGCAAATGCTCATTTATCTGAACAAAATGCACTCTCCAGTAACATACATCAATTCGTTGGTTAAGAACAAAAATGTAGTCAGTCAGTTTTACAGTCTGTTAATAGAAAAGATAATAGAAACAAAATGGATGGAATACTATCATAAGAACATAAGAGACGCCAATGTTGGATCAGGCCAAAGGTCCATCCAGTCCAACACTCTGTATCACACAGTGGCCAGAAATACCAGTGCCATCAGGAGGTCCACCAGTGGGGCCAGGACATTAGAAGCTCTCCCACTGTTGACCCCCCCCAAGCACCAAGAAGACAGAGCATCACTTGCCCCAGAGCCCCTATCTATACCTTGTGACTAATAGCCACTGATGGACCTCTGCTCCATATGCTTATCTAATTCCCTTTTGAAGCCACCCATGCTTGTAGCCACCACCACTTCCTGTGGCAGTGAATTCCATGTGTTAATCACTCTTTGGGTAAAGAAGTACTTCCTTTTATCCGTTCTAACCGGACCGCTCAGCAATTTCATTGAGTGCCCACAAGTTCTTGTATTGTGAGAAAGGGAGAAAAGTACCTCTTTCTCTACCTGCTCTATCCCATGCATAATCTTATAAACCTCAATCATGTCACCCCTCAGTCGTCATTTCTCCAAGCTAAAGAGCCCTAAGCACTTTAACCTTTCCTCATAGGGAAAGTGTTCCAACCCTTTTATCATTCGAGTTGCTCTTTTCTGCACTTTTTCCAAAGCTATAATATCCTTTTTAAGGTGTGGTGACCAGAACCGCACACAGTATTTCAAATGAGGTCGCACCATTGATTTATATAGGGGCATTATGATATTGGCTGACCTGTTTTCAATACCCTTCCTAATAATCCCCAGCATAGCATTGGCCTTTTTTATTGCAGTCACACACTGTCTCGACATTTTCAGTGAGTTATCTACTACAACTCCAAGATCTCTCTCTTGATCAGTCTCTGCCAGTTCAGACCCCATCAATGTGTATTTATATTTAGGATTTTTGGCTCTAATGTGCATCACCTTGCACATTGCTCTTGACAGATGTTTTAGCATATTTAAACGATTTGAAATTATTTTTCTTCTTAGGTTGCTTTAAGTAACAAAAACCCTGCTGGGATTATCACCACTGAGAAGCTTTGTGCAGTGTATGCCCCCCCCCCCCATCAGAAGAAAGATATGAGATCCACAGATGGCATAGTTCCTTCTGAAAGACTTTGCAGGTGGCTTCAAGAGAGATGTGCTTTCAGTGAAAATCCCAAGAGAGTAAAGGAATTTGGTGCACAAGTTACCACAAAGTTTGGATTTCTTTTTCATCTAAGCTTTAAAGAAAAGTATAAGTGATTTCCAGTGCTGTGGTGAGACTGAATAGGAAGAAGCTTGTTCCCGAATCTAAAAAAAAAAAATAGAGAATGGTAAAATCAGCAAGATGGGAATTTAGGGACATTATGACTATCCTTTCTGCTTCCCATGTGTAACCTATGTATTCACTGTGGTGATTAAGGTTCCAAACACCTTTGAGAGGAATGGAAGAAGTCTGGAAAAAAGTTGTGACGAGGATACAAGATGATACATAAACAAATGGTGCATATGATGCATTACTAGATCTTCACTGTATTGCTTAGGTTATGCTGTTGAATGTAACTAGTAGTTTTAGATGTTAATGTACATGCAGTGTATAAGTGATTCAGATCAGCATTGCACAAACCATGTTTTTGGGGATAAGTGGTCTAAATACATGATGCAGGAAGACTTGAATGTAGTGAATATTGAATGAAAGGCTTCACACATCCATGTTCAGAATATGTGTGAGCCATATTGTCTCAGACATCTTTCAGGGTTTTTTTTCTTTTTGAAATATTTGGAAGTCACCTGACACCTGCTGATCCATGATATCTCACCATTAGCTCTGCTCATGCAACTAAGCTTTTCCACCCTCCTCATTTTCCCTGTAGCCTCTTAACCCCTCCAGCCACTCTTGGGAACCAATCATCATGAAGGAACATGGAACCAGTTGGGAGGGCTGCAGCTGGAAGTAGGGTTGCCAATTCCCCCCGGGGGGCAGATTTCCCCCCCCCCCGCTTTGGAGGCCCGATTTCCGCCCCTGCGGAATCGGGCCCCGGGGGAAACCCCACCCCGCTTGCACGTCACAGGCAAGTGACGTCATGACGCCGGGCACGCTGGGGGCGGGGCTTGGATGCGGCGTGCGCGTGCTCCGCGCACGCGCTCCGAGAGCCACCCCAGAGTCCCCCGCCGGCGAGGTAAGTCGATTTGGCAACCCTAGCTGGAAGACATCAGGGATTCTTTGAGTGGGGGTGTCTTCTCTTCCGCCCAAAATCCTCTTGGTTTCCAGCCATCGTAGTCAGGGGTGTGTGTGCATGTGAAATGCCAACATTGGCATCAATTATCAACTTAATATTTTAATCTCCTTTTGTCATCAGTAGACACCAACTAATTTCTCCCAGCACCTGCTGTTGTATTAATTATTTACATGGATTTTTAAAAAAAATGTAAGAAAGGACAATCAACAATGATATTTCTTTGAGAGTTGCTATATTTACAATATTACCACTCGCAAAAAAAGGGACCCTCTTCATGTTGTCTTTTTTCAAAGTTAACTTCGCTTGGATGGGGCAGCGGGAGATCGAATTGCCCACACACATTGTTACATTAGTGACACTGGAAAGAAAACTTTACTACTCCAATACAATTGATTTTTTTTTAAGTTGGTTTTACATTGATTGCAATGAGGCTTTGTGTAAACACATCAGAAGGAAACTGATTTTAGCCCATTACTGCTATTGAGCTGACCTCTTTTTGTGACACACATGATGCCTTTGTTGAGTTAGCAAAACCTGCCTGAGATATTAATATCCTGGCTTACTGGTTTCAATCACTTTACAAGCTTTGAAACTTCTCCAGCAAATTGCTTCACTCAATCTCACTTTAATTCAAAGGCAGAGTATTGGTGTCCCCAGTGAACTCCAAAATAACAAGTCTTAAAGCTCTCAGCAGGTGAAGAGCAGGCATGTTTGCATCTTCTGAAGTGCTTCAATGGTCACATACATGAGAAGAATCCAAGGGTGAAAATCCTGTCTATACTCCTACAAATGCTAATTCCAATTGGAGTGCTCAGAAGTGAAGCTCATTAAACAGCATAACAATTAGGGGCAACGTCATACCCATTTAAATAGTTAAATAGTAATGAGTGAGCTAACAATGACTTTATTAAACAGATAGATTCAGGTGGGTAACGGTGTTGGTCTGAAGAACAAAGTTTGAGTCCAGTGGCACCTTTAAGACCAACAAATTTTTATTCAAGGTGTGAGCTTTTGTGCGCACACACACTTCCTCAGTCACAAAAGGTCACACCTTGAAGAAAAATTTGGACCAGACCAATGGTCCATTGAGTCCAGTATCCTGTTTCATACATTGGCCAACCAGTTCCTCTGGAAGGCCAACAACAGGGCATAGAGGGTGAGACCTTCCCCTGATGTTGCATTCTGGCTCTGGCATTTAGACATTTAGTGCTTCTGAATGGACAGGTTCCTTTCAGTCACCATGGCTAGTAGCTATTGGTAGACTTATCTTCCATTAATCTATCTAATCCCATTTAAAACTGTTTATTTCTGTGGCCATCACTACATCCTCTGGCAGCAAGTTCCACATTTTAATCGCTCTCTGTGTAAAGTAGTATTTCCTTTTGACTGTCCGGAACCTACTGCCCATCACCTTCATTGAATGCCCTCAAGTTTTAGTATTTAGGGAGAGGAGAAAAAATTATCTTTGTCAACTCTCTCCACCTCATGCATAATTTTATAAACCTCTATCACATCCCCCCTTAGTCATCTCTTTTCTAAATTGATAAGTCCCAGACTCTTCAGACTTTCCTTATAGGGAAGGCGCTCTAACCCTCTAAACATCTTTGTTGTCCTCCTCTGTATTTTTTCCAGCTCTACAGTGTCCTTCTTGAGCTATAGTGACCAGAGCTGTACACAGTATTCCAAATAAGGCTGCACCATAGCTCTATACAGGGACATTCCAAAATAGGCCATTTTATTCTCAACCCCTTTTCTGATAATCCCTAACATAGACTTTGCCTTTTTCACTGCTGCAGTCAAACTGGGTTGACACTTTCATTGAGCTATCCACTACAACCCTAAGATCTTTTTCTCTCAGTCTCAGCAAGTTCAGACCTCATTAGCCTATACCTGAAGTTGGGATTTTTTTGTCCCAACATGTGTCACCTTAATACTTACCAACACTGGATGTCATTTTACACTGTTGCCCACTCACCCAGTTTGTGGAGGTCCTCTTGTGAGGTCCATTGTGATAACTGTTTCTTGATTTGATCTTTGCTTCCTATCAGTTAACCAGTTTTTAATCCATAAGAGAACCCATCCTCTTATACCATGGCCGCGTTCAGACTGGCAGTTTGCAGCGCTAGGGAGTCCATTCAAAAAAGACCCGGAACAGACCCGGAACGGCTTGGTCACGGTATTCCCGTTCACACTGCAGCAAATAAAGCAGGAGGATACCGTGGAGGAAGCGCAAGGGAGTGTTTGCACTGTTGGCTCACCTCGGCGGGCTGTTAGCAGCTGTTTCTGAGCTCCGCTGCATGTGCCTATGCACATGGGCGCCTGCCACAGAAACAGCCAGCACCTATTATCAACAAATGCAGGTTGTTCCTGCCTTACAGTGCTTGCATTCACACATCAGGGAACCAGAATCAATCTGCTCTCCACATGGTTTGCTGCCACTTCCACCAGGTACTTTTAAAACTCGGGAGGGAAGCGGTACAAGACGGCTTGAGTACAGCTGGGGGACACAGGACAGCTGTGCCTGTGTGAACCCGCCCCTTTAATCTGCTAGTGAAACGCTCCTGAAACATTTGGCTGATGGGCCAAACAGAAAGTCTGAATGCGGCCCATGACTACTAAGTTTTCTCAGGAGTTTTTGGTGAGGTACCTTGTCAAAAGCCTTTTGAAAGTATATAATGTCTACCAGGTCACCAAGTATATAATGACTACCAGGTCACCATTGTCTATATGCTTGTTCACTTTCTCAAAGAACTTCAAAAGGTTGCTGTGGCAGAAGTCATGCTGATTTTCCCTCAGCAGGTTCTGCTCCTCTAAGTGCTTAACAATTCTATCTTTAATTACAGTTTCTACTAATTTGCCTGAGACAGACATTAGGCTGACTGGCCTGTAATTTCCTGGGTCCCCTCTGTATCCCTTTTTAAAATTTGGTGTCATATTTGCTACTCTCTAGTCTTCTGATATAACAGCTGAATTTAGTGATAGGTTACATATATTTATTTATTTATTTATTTCGACTTACTACCCCACTCGAACCCCCTAAGGGGTCTCTGAGCGGCTACAGTTACTCACTTATCCCTAACCTATGGCCACAGCTATTAGGGGTGGGGACAATCCCTACCGGTACCCAGTGGAGGGGTTAGTCAATCTTTTTTCCTCCCGGGCCGGCTACGTCGACTTCGGCGTCTCTTGGCTTCTGGCTCCTTTTTTCCTTTCCGGTGGTCTTTCAGTGGCGGATCGGTCAGGCCCTTCTGTCACGCGGCATGCTCCAGCGCGGTCTTGGCTCAGTCCTCGTGGCTCCACCCTGCCTGCACCGTCCACGCTCCTGTGTCGTCCCGGTTCCGCCTCTCCGCCGATGTCTGTTCCGCCTCCGATGTTGTGCCCGGCTGCCATCTGCTCGCCGCTTGCCGCTTCGCCATCCACCGGGTTCCGACGCTCCAACAACCCCCACAGTGGGGGAGGGTGCCCCCTACCCTCTAAGGTAGGTACCCATTTATCTACTTGCACATTTTTGATGTTAGTTGGCGCTTTCGAACCACTGGGTTAGTAGATCAACAATCTCACATCTCAGTTCATTAAGAACTCCCAGGTGTATGCTCCTTCCTCAGGTACTGCCCTCAAATCTCTAGGAATTTCCCAAGCCAGGGTTGGCAACCCTAGACTCAGGAAGCTTCCATAGCAAAGTGGGTGCCCCAGGTCCTAGTCCAACACTCTAATCATGACACTTTACCTTAAAGTAGCTATGGCTCAGCTAGAGTAGTGGATGGATGCGGCGTGCGCGTGCTCCGCGCACGCGCTCCGAGAGCCACCCCAGAGTCCCCCGCCGGCGAGGTAAGTCGATTTGGCAACCCTAGCTGGAAGACATCAGGGATTCTTTGAGTGGGGGTGTCTTCTCTTCCGCCCAAAATCCTCTTGGTTTCCAGCCATCGTAGTCAGGGGTGTGTGTGCATGTGAAATGCCAACATTGGCATCAATTATCAACTTAATATTTTAATCTCCTTTTGTCATCAGTAGACACCAACTAATTTCTCCCAGCACCTGCTGTTGTATTAATTATTTACATGGATTTTTAAAAAAAATGTAAGAAAGGACAATCAACAATGATATTTCTTTGAGAGTTGCTATATTTACAATATTACCACTCGCAAAAAAAGGGACCCTCTTCATGTTGTCTTTTTTCAAAGTTAACTTCGCTTGGATGGGGCAGCGGGAGATCGAATTGCCCACACACATTGTTACATTAGTGACACTGGAAAGAAAACTTTACTACTCCAATACAATTGATTTTTTTTTAAGTTGGTTTTACATTGATTGCAATGAGGCTTTGTGTAAACACATCAGAAGGAAACTGATTTTAGCCCATTACTGCTATTGAGCTGACCTCTTTTTGTGACACACATGATGCCTTTGTTGAGTTAGCAAAACCTGCCTGAGATATTAATATCCTGGCTTACTGGTTTCAATCACTTTACAAGCTTTGAAACTTCTCCAGCAAATTGCTTCACTCAATCTCACTTTAATTCAAAGGCAGAGTATTGGTGTCCCCAGTGAACTCCAAAATAACAAGTCTTAAAGCTCTCAGCAGGTGAAGAGCAGGCATGTTTGCATCTTCTGAAGTGCTTCAATGGTCACATACATGAGAAGAATCCAAGGGTGAAAATCCTGTCTATACTCCTACAAATGCTAATTCCAATTGGAGTGCTCAGAAGTGAAGCTCATTAAACAGCATAACAATTAGGGGCAACGTCATACCCATTTAAATAGTTAAATAGTAATGAGTGAGCTAACAATGACTTTATTAAACAGATAGATTCAGGTGGGTAACGGTGTTGGTCTGAAGAACAAAGTTTGAGTCCAGTGGCACCTTTAAGACCAACAAATTTTTATTCAAGGTGTGAGCTTTTGTGCGCACACACACTTCCTCAGTCACAAAAGGTCACACCTTGAAGAAAAATTTGGACCAGACCAATGGTCCATTGAGTCCAGTATCCTGTTTCATACATTGGCCAACCAGTTCCTCTGGAAGGCCAACAACAGGGCATAGAGGGTGAGACCTTCCCCTGATGTTGCATTCTGGCTCTGGCATTTAGACATTTAGTGCTTCTGAATGGACAGGTTCCTTTCAGTCACCATGGCTAGTAGCTATTGGTAGACTTATCTTCCATTAATCTATCTAATCCCATTTAAAACTGTTTATTTCTGTGGCCATCACTACATCCTCTGGCAGCAAGTTCCACATTTTAATCGCTCTCTGTGTAAAGTAGTATTTCCTTTTGACTGTCCGGAACCTACTGCCCATCACCTTCATTGAATGCCCTCAAGTTTTAGTATTTAGGGAGAGGAGAAAAAATTATCTTTGTCAACTCTCTCCACCTCATGCATAATTTTATAAACCTCTATCACATCCCCCCTTAGTCATCTCTTTTCTAAATTGATAAGTCCCAGACTCTTCAGACTTTCCTTATAGGGAAGGCGCTCTAACCCTCTAAACATCTTTGTTGTCCTCCTCTGTATTTTTTCCAGCTCTACAGTGTCCTTCTTGAGCTATAGTGACCAGAGCTGTACACAGTATTCCAAATAAGGCTGCACCATAGCTCTATACAGGGACATTCCAAAATAGGCCATTTTATTCTCAACCCCTTTTCTGATAATCCCTAACATAGACTTTGCCTTTTTCACTGCTGCAGTCAAACTGGGTTGACACTTTCATTGAGCTATCCACTACAACCCTAAGATCTTTTTCTCTCAGTCTCAGCAAGTTCAGACCTCATTAGCCTATACCTGAAGTTGGGATTTTTTTGTCCCAACATGTGTCACCTTAATACTTACCAACACTGGATGTCATTTTACACTGTTGCCCACTCACCCAGTTTGTGGAGGTCCTCTTGTGAGGTCCATTGTGATAACTGTTTCTTGATTTGATCTTTGCTTCCTATCAGTTAACCAGTTTTTAATCCATAAGAGAACCCATCCTCTTATACCATGGCCGCGTTCAGACTGGCAGTTTGCAGCGCTAGGGAGTCCATTCAAAAAAGACCCGGAACAGACCCGGAACGGCTTGGTCACGGTATTCCCGTTCACACTGCAGCAAATAAAGCAGGAGGATACCGTGGAGGAAGCGCAAGGGAGTGTTTGCACTGTTGGCTCACCTCGGCGGGCTGTTAGCAGCTGTTTCTGAGCTCCGCTGCATGTGCCTATGCACATGGGCGCCTGCCACAGAAACAGCCAGCACCTATTATCAACAAATGCAGGTTGTTCCTGCCTTACAGTGCTTGCATTCACACATCAGGGAACCAGAATCAATCTGCTCTCCACATGGTTTGCTGCCACTTCCACCAGGTACTTTTAAAACTCGGGAGGGAAGCGGTACAAGACGGCTTGAGTACAGCTGGGGGACACAGGACAGCTGTGCCTGTGTGAACCCGCCCCTTTAATCTGCTAGTGAAACGCTCCTGAAACATTTGGCTGATGGGCCAAACAGAAAGTCTGAATGCGGCCCATGACTACTAAGTTTTCTCAGGAGTTTTTGGTGAGGTACCTTGTCAAAAGCCTTTTGAAAGTATATAATGTCTACCAGGTCACCAAGTATATAATGACTACCAGGTCACCATTGTCTATATGCTTGTTCACTTTCTCAAAGAACTTCAAAAGGTTGCTGTGGCAGAAGTCATGCTGATTTTCCCTCAGCAGGTTCTGCTCCTCTAAGTGCTTAACAATTCTATCTTTAATTACAGTTTCTACTAATTTGCCTGAGACAGACATTAGGCTGACTGGCCTGTAATTTCCTGGGTCCCCTCTGTATCCCTTTTTAAAATTTGGTGTCATATTTGCTACTCTCTAGTCTTCTGATATAACAGCTGAATTTAGTGATAGGTTACATATATTTATTTATTTATTTATTTCGACTTACTACCCCACTCGAACCCCCTAAGGGGTCTCTGAGCGGCTACAGTTACTCACTTATCCCTAACCTATGGCCACAGCTATTAGGGGTGGGGGAAATCCCTACCGGCACCCAGTGGAGGGGTTAGTCAATCTTTTTTCCTCCCGGGCTGGCTATGTCGACTTCGGCGTCTCTCGGCTTCTGGCTCCTTTTTCCTTTTCGGCAGTCTTTCAGTGGCGGATCACTCGGGCCCTTCTGTCACGCGGCATGCTCCGGCGCGGCCTTGGCTCAGTCCTCGCGGCTCCGCCCCACCTGTGCCGTCCACGCTCCCGTGTCGTCCCGGCTCCACCTCTCCGCCAACGTCTGTTCCGCCTCCGATGTTGTGCCCGGCTGCCATCTGCTCGCCGCTTGCCGCTTCGCCATCCACCGGGTTCCGACGCTCCAACAACCCCCACAGTGGGGGAGGGTGCCCCCTACCCTCTAAGGTAGGTACCCATTTATCTACTTGCACATTTTTGATGTTAGTTGGCGCTTTCGAACCACTGGGTTAGTAGATCAACAATCTCACATCTCAGTTCATTAAGAACTCCCAGGTGTATGCTCCTTCCTCAGGTACTGCCCTCAAATCTCTAGGAATTTCCCAAGCCAGGGTTGGCAACCCTAGACTCAGGAAGCTTCCATAGCAAAGTGGGTGCCCCAGGTCCTAGTCCAACACTCTAATCATGACACTTTACCTTAAAGTAGCTATGGCTCAGCTAGAGTAGTGGAGAAGTAGATTTCCTCACTGCTGTTACTGCCACCTTGTAGGCTCTATAGTGTTTTGTCAGATCTGGCATGAGTTTTCTCACCATGTCACATAATGTCTTCCCACCTTTTCTATTTCTTAGCTTCAGTTCATACTACCCCCTTACTGACATTTTTCTCTTGCACCATCTGTAAGCGTAAATTTAAATTAGCACAGATTTTCAATTTAAGATTACTGGTTGTAAAACCAACTTGAGCTGTGTCAGACAAACTATGGGAACACTGGAGCAGACTGGCATAATCAATGTTGCAATTATTGTTCTGGGTTTTGACCTGTTCTTTTGGGGTCCCCCCCGGTAGGGATTTTTTTTAATTTGCATTTTCTAAAAACTACAATGAAATTGGGGGGGGGATCTAATACTATAGGAGAAAGAAAAGAAAACCCACTAAAACCCCAAGAGTTGGAGGTCATACATTCCTTATAAAAGTATTAGCTTAACAGTATAAAAGTTGCTTTTCTTGACATTGAGCGTGGTCAATCATCATCATCAATTATGTTAACAAACCATCAAGTCTGACTGTATAGAGAGCTTTACAGGAGAATCACTATTTCACTTAACAAATTTCAGAGAACAGTGGCATCTCATTTTACAATTATTTTTCCTTCCTTCATTTCAAGCAAGTTAATAATCATATTTCCCTCAGTAAGTATAACACAGTCAATTTCTTTTCCCACGCTGTTATCTTCATTCATCTAGAACATTTTCTCTGTGGCGTTGTCTTGCTGAAACTGGAACTGGTCATCTCAGGTTTTGGCCTGCTTTCCAGATCACTAAGCTTTAGATGTTTCTCTGTCTGCTATCAAAGCTGTACTTTGTACCTCAAAACCTCATCCAACATACACTCTGGAATCTAAATTAAAAGAGAGTTGAGAGCACTGTTTAATTGTAAAGGTAACTTCAGTTTTATAAAAGTTATTTCCTTTTTTTATTCCTATCCCTAGTTTCCCATAGGCTCAAGATTATGGCTCTCAAAAAACAGTCTTCCAATAGAAAATCAGCTGTCCAAAGTAGCTGTAGAATCTTCTTTGGGCAATTTTAAATAAAAGACTGGATGGACCTTTCTCCAGAACGCTTTAGACAGTGCATCATAAATTATAGGTCAAATCAGATTATCTACTTGGTCCGTTTCCTCTGTCTGATTTTGTTTGTAATGCACTTTTGAACATCAGTAGCTAGGTAGAATCACATTGATATTCTCATGGGAGAACGACCTTTAAAACAGCAGGTTCAGTAGACAAAGAGACAAATATTCCCTGTCTTGTCTTGCTTATTGGGCAACTGCTAAATGTTTTATCATAGTTATGTCTAATCTATATCATTGTTCTCATTGAAAGCACACAGATTCTTTATACTACCTGGACTTGCTAAAAAAATTGTTTCCGTGGTGAAATCTGTAACTAAAGAACAGCCCTATGAATTCAATACATTAGTCTGCATTGCTTAGGGCCTCATCTCTGACAAATCTGGCAACCTCTTATTCTACACATTAGGGAACAGATGAAATATGAGAATACTCTTTGCCCCAGGCACCTTTCAATGAAGACACGAGACAACAGCTTGGATTTAACTAGTTTATTTAAATATTTAGACTGAAATACATTGTAATTAAATACACTAACAAGTTTAAATGGCTGCCTTTGTTGGGCAGACCCACCCCCAACACAGCCAGCATCTTCTGCAGCTTTTGTCATCGCCTGCTCACAATGTGCCAAGAGGTGCCCAGCCCCTCACCTGATGCGTTGCTCAGCCACTAGCAGGTTCAAAAAGATGTTGCTCAACACCAAGGGGTGCTCTTTCCCAGCCACACAGCCAGTGATACACTGTCTGCTCAGGTTTCAAGTGAAGTAACTCAGGAAGGAGGGGATTTGGGGGGGGGGGAATCCCTATAACCTAAAGGACCCCCTAATTCCAGGGATGGCAATCCCAACTATCTCCCTTCCTTCCTTCCTTCCTTCCTCCCTTCTTCCTTCCTTCCTTCCTCCCTCCCTCCCCTCCTTTTCCTTCCTTCCTTCCTTCCTTCCTCCCTTTTTTCCTTCCTTCCTTCCTTCCTTCCTTCCTTCCTTCCTTCCTTCCTTTCGTATAATGATTCATGTTCTGCCCACTCACATGATAGACACTCTCCTTGCACACAAATCAACCACCTGTGACCAGAAACAACACACAGTTGCTAACGATGTGCCTCTCCTCCACAGCACTCCAGCAGCAAAAGCCTGCTAGGAGAGGTAAGAACATAGCTTAGCCAGCCACACCTCCCTATTGGCTGTTGCTTTTTAAATCACTCAATAGGACCTTGTGCTTTCCTTGAATCTGAGTGGTCTGAGGCAAACTGCTCCCCACCTTTACGGCCGGGAATTCTACGTTCCTAGTTTTTTTTAAATTAGCATCTTTAGCTGGTACATATGGCATTGCTGGGTAGTAGGTACTTTGATTGCTGGACTGGTGGTACATGATTTGAATTGAACCAACTGTGTTTAGGAGAGAAAATTAAATGAATTGAACTTTCACACAGGTAAGGCTGTGAAGAGGCAGGACAGATTTTTCTACAAACTTGAAAATGGCTCTAGGCTTGCAGAAAAATGTGAAATCTAATTAAATCTGTGAGCAGAGCTGTGAACAGGCAGGGCTGATCTTTCTACAAACCTGAAAAGGGCCCTAGGTTTGCCGAAAAATATGAAATCTAAAACAAAAAACAAAAAAAACCCACACTGGGCAGCTTAAAAAGTCCAAAAATGATAAAAGGAGCATCTGTAGCTCTAAGCAACAGATTATGTTGCATGCACATGGTGCGCTCCCCCATGCCTGGGAAGTCCCTCCCCTGCCACTGGGTCAATCCAACCTGGCAACTCTAGGTGCAGCAGAGTACCCCAAGAGCCACTCCAAGCCTGGGCACCATGGTGGAGCACTCTGAGAGCCACTACGGGCCCAAGCACCACCGTGAGTGCTCCAAGAGCCAACCCGGCCCAAACACCGTGGTGGAGCCCTTTAGGAGAGGCTCCAGGCTTGGCTGCAATGGCAGAAGACACTGAGGGCTGCTCTGGGCTCAGAGCAGCTCCCAGGGACAGTTGCCACCTGCTAAAGGTGGGTGATGGGGCCTGGAATGGCTATGAGGGGAAGATATGGGCTCTCTCCCCAGCTAGTCTCCCCCCAAGCCTTAAGGGGAATTGTGAGAGATGGGAGGGAGTACCATTATAATGTGATTATCATTTGCTCTCACTAGTTATTCATAGGAAGAACATATTAAATGTGGGTTCTTTGAAAGCACTACACTTCCTTCACCACAAACTGGAAAAGACACAATATTTCTCATCATATAAGAGCAGAAACATGTTGTGCAAATTGCTACATTAACCTTTCTTCTTCATTACTACCAAGATCAATTTTGAAAGAGAATTTAGAGGCAATTTTGGCTTTTAATATTGTATATATATTTTAGAAGTATGCATGTGTTTGTATAAATAATAGCAGCAGTAAAGAATTGTTGAATAACTTCTGAAATCATAGTGATGAAGATTTGCAAGAAATAACATTTGCAGAACAATGCCACTATAATGCCAAGATAGATTTTGTGTGTGTGTGTGTGTGCAGAGAGTTTATAATTCCATTCCTTTTGAAATCCTGCAGCAAGAAGTATGGACGAAGGGCCAGCAGTGCCTGCTACCTGGTTTGAGGAAAGGCTGAAGAGTCTGGGACTTTTCAGTTTACAAAAGAGATGACTAAGGGGAGACATGATAGAGCTTTATGAAATTATGCATGGGGTGGAGAGAACTGACACAGAGAAATTTTTCTCTTTCTCCCAAAATACTAGAACTTGAGGGCCTCCAATGAAGCTGATGGGCAGTAGGTTCAGGACACGCAAAAGGAAATACTACTCTACACAGAGAGTGATTAAAATGTAGAATTTGCTGTCAGGGGATGTAGTGATGGCCACAGGAATAAACAGCTTTAAAAGAGGATTAGATAGATTCATGGGCCCTTTCTGCACTGGTGTTTTCCTTTGCTTTCCCCATGCATCTCAGTCAACTTCTAAATTTCATTCTGCATTTCCTCCTGCTTTCACCTCATATGTCCTTCAATTTTTCTTTTTGGTTCTCTATTCCTTTTGGGCCATTCAACTGTCAGTTCGCTTTTCATTCACTGTATCCCCAGTTTTCCCCAAAGTGGTTTTGCTGCAGACTTTTTACTTGTTCTGCTTCAAAGTAGGTGACAATTCAGAAGCAGACATATTTCATTGGATTTTTCAACACCCTTTTCTCTGCCCCTCTTTCCGCCCCTCCTTTTTGGTCCACACAACCACCACCTTTGAGGTTTATTGTTCCTCCCACTCTGCAGTCTCCTCTGTCCTACTTTCCTCCCTGCTTCTGCTTCACCACTGCGAGTGTTCCCCATCATTTACACTGATTTTTTAAATAAAAACAAGCCCTTTAAGTCAAGCAATAAGGTATATCAATCGCTGATCTTTTGGATCAGCTATTAAAGAAACCAGAGACATTTAAGAGCTTAGTAAAATGTGACAATTTCCTCCCCCCACTCCGTCTGTGCATTCTCTTGCACTCCCCCTCCCCTACACACCAAAACCAGCAAAAGGGGGAAAGGTGCTCTCTGACGGTCTAAGTGCCAAAGGGGGTGGGTGGTCTAACACCGGGGGGGGGGGGTCGGGAAACCAGGACCAAGGGCAGACTCAGCAAGGACAGCTGATTATGTTAAGCCGGGGGGGGGGAGGGTTTCCCAGAGACAAGGAAGTCAGGGATCCATGGGTCTAAAGTGCCAAAGGGGGGTCTAGCATCAGTGGCATTTCCACCCCAATTAAGAAAGAATGTGGTTTTTGGTTAAAGCTGCAACCTCTCTGATGGAGGTCTATCCATGGTCATGGTCCCCTGCAGGCATATACAAAAATAGCTGTTTGCAGTAAATGAAATAAAAACTGATGAAAACAATTCAGCACAACCCAGCCAGCCAGCTCATTGCAGGCTGTGCTGCCCTCTCTCCACTTGCAGGGAGCCTTTGGTTGGTGGGCACTACTGCACAGCTGCAATGGGGCAATTTCATAATTATTTTTTTTAAAATGGGCACCCCTCCACACATGTCACAAGTTATGTTCCACCAAGATTTTTAAAGTGCAGTTTAAAAAATTGTAGCTGTGGAATAAATACACCAGATGGTGTAAGACTGGTGCGGTCAGCAGGCACAGAAATCTGAAGTCAAGTTTAAAGGCTTGACTGCGCAGATACTCTGCAGTAAGTTGTGAGTGCAGAAAGAGCCATGGAAGATAAGTCTATTGCCCCCCCAGATGGAAGAAATAGTCAGACAACAAGGTTGGATGAAATAAGGCCACTTTATTAAATTATTAACTTCTTAACTTAACGGCAAAGGGCAACCATGGAAAAACAGCGACAAGGCCGGGCCTGGCGTCGCTTCGACTCCCATCCTCAAAAGAGCAGCTGCTGAAAGCCCCTATAATTGGTCTCTGTCAGCCTATCTCTCTATATAATAATTTTGTTTTGGTGGTGGCACTCTCCTGAACATTCCACACGCTCACAAATCAGTTGGCTCCCTGATCTGCCACTCAGAAGCTGTCCCTATCCACTGGCTGTGTTGCCTGAGTCTTGCCTCCAATATTCTAAACAGTTTAAACTTTATCTAAACCTAATTCTGCCCTAATAAAGTGATGAACTAACCCAGGGCACCATCCCAAGCCAATTCCTCAATCCACTGGCAGCAGTGCAGGGTAGACGAAAAGGACCTCCTCTCAACAACCAATCAGAGAAGGGGACAAAAAATTCCTACCTGACCCCCCAAAATAGGGCAACCAGCCTGTGCCTACACTACATACAGGGCGGGTGGGTGGGCCGAGCACGAGGCGATCAACTGGCTGTGGGGAGAGCGGAGTAAGCCTATTAAGGCTGCCAGGCTCCGCTCCCCCTGTTGGAGCAGAAGCTCCACCGCAGCCTGCCTGTTACTCCTCCTCACGAGGAGGCAAACGCGACCCCCACGAGGCATGCTTGGGCTGTCTCGTGGGGGGCCGGATTTGCTTGCATTTATCTGGAAAGAAATAACCAGTTCAGTCCTTCAGGCCTCTGTCATTTATTCATTGTACCAGCTGAAGGATACAGGCCTATGCTGACAAAATTTGCAGATTGTGTCATGCTATATTGCTAGTGCAGAGGTGGAAATTATGCAGGTCACATTTCTTAGACTAACGAAACAGACTTAATGACAGATACTAATGTAAAGAAGGCACCATGCTCATTATTTCTGTTTGTAATCCTGATTAGCATTATTAGCACTAATTGCATTTGTGATAAATGCAAAGCTATATCCCTGATCTGCATTAAAGCAGGCAGGCTTTTGATTGGTATTCTGTACAAAAGCAGCTTCATTGTGATAAATGAACCAGTCAACAAGAAATCAACACAACAGTACACTATAAAAAGCCTTTATTAACTACAGAAAAGAGAATCCCCCCCCTTCAGAAAGCATTGGATTTTCACCTTGGGCAGGCATATCAGGTCATAGAAGATGCTTTTATTGTCTCTGCAGACCTTTTAGTATCACTTGCTTTTCACTAAATCAGAACTTTGTTCCTAATTGGTAAACCTTATAGACAATGATGTGTTTCCAGAGGTTTGCCTTCAGCATTAGTTCATTTATCATAGCAGAGGGAATGACTGAACAGCTCCTCTCAAACAACTGCCTGTTTTCCTGCTTGTTGTGAATCTAGTTTTGCAGTTATTTACTCAGCACTTTGCTCACAAACTTTTGGGCTTCCCTGAAGAGAAATCAAGAGGTTTGCAGAATGTGAATTCTGTTGCAGGGAAGAAAACAGCCACAGGAGTGTCTTTTAGACTCCTGATCCAAGAGACACAGCATTGCTGAGACTGACCAGCCCTCAGATCTTTACAGTAATATCAGGGCTATTTTGGGGCAGGAACGCACAGGAACGGAGTTCCAGCTGACTCCCGAGCTGGCCACGCCCAGCAGTCATTAGCATAATAGGCCACACCCAACAGCAGAAATGGATTGGTTACATTAGGGGTGTGTGGCCTAACATGCAAAGGAGTTCCTTCTACAAAAAAAGCCCTGCTTGACAACAAACAAGGTAAACAGAATAAGAAGCAAAAGGTGGGTGTGGCTGGTAACATGGGGGTGTGGCCTAATGTGCTAGTGAGCTGTGCTGTCAGGGTTGTGGCCTAATATGCTAATGAGTTTCTGCTGTTGGGTGTGGCCTATTATGCTAATGAGTTCCTGCTGGGCTTTTTCTACAAAAAGAGCCCTGAATATACTAAATTGACTATTTCAGTGCCATCCTACATCACTGATGTCCACTGAAATCAATGGCTTACAAAAGCGACTCTGTGCTTAGGATAGCACAGATAATTCATATATTTGCTTTAAAGTCTGTCTTTTTGGCTAAGGCTCAAGGCAGATTACAAAATTAAAACAATGCAATAAGAACAGTATAAAACATATCATAAACAGTGTAATAAGACTGGATTACAAAGTTAGAAAACCATCCAATAAAACAGTATAAATCATGACACATAAGAAATGCAAAAAACTAGATTACCGAAATTACAAAACAATGCAATAAAAACAAGATGATGCATACAATAAACAGTAACATACACCATTGTTTAAAAATCTGCAGTGTAGGTAATATAATGATCAGTTTTGTTAATTAATCTGATTTCAGATTTACAAGAACTGAAAATTCAGATGAAACTGAAACCTACATAAAGCTTTGGAGCTGTGATTCTGCACTTGGGGAACTATGTTGTACTGAACTTCAGCTCTTGCACTGTGGTGGCACTGTAGCAGTTTGGAACATGTTGCTTTCAGTTTCTACCAATGTACTAAAATGTTCTGCAGTTCTAAAGCACTAAAGAGTCTGAATACAGATAAGTACATAAGAACACAAGAGAATCCAATGTTGGATCAGGCCAATGGCCCATCCAGTCCAATACTCTGTCACACAGTGGCCAAAAGTATTGTTTTTCTTTACACATTTTGAGTTTTTCTTGAAATGCATAAATTTCTTTGGTTAGTGAATATCTTATAGTTGCAAACAGTCCGTTGTTGTGTGTGAGAACTGCACAAGTGCAACAACTAGTGTTGCCAATTCCCACCTGGGAAATTTCTGGAGATTTCGGAGAAGGCAGGGTTTGGGGGGCAAGTGACCAAACAGTCTACTTTCCAAAGCAGCTGTTTTCTCCAGGATAACTAATCTCTTTAGTCTGGAAATCACTTGTAATCCCAGGAGATCTCCAGGCCCCACCTGGAGGTTGGCAACCCTAGAAATCACTTCTGCAGGAAACAGTAGCTGTGTTGTTCCAACAATTACACAGAACCAGCTGTCCCAATGGAACAGGAGTGCCAGAGACCTGCTGAATAGAGACTACCTGTTCCATTGCCCTGAAGCCTCACATCAAAGAGGTAAATACTGATGAAACCATTGAAATGAAGTCAGAGCAGCACAGTCACAACAGGCACCTGCACCTGCAAAGAGATGGAGCGACAGTGTGAGTTGGCTGCAAGTGCCATCAGCCTCTGCAGGGATGCTAGGCTATCCTTTCTTGGTTTCCTTTGTGCTCTGCAACACTCTCCTCTCTCCTGTGGCTGAACACAGAAGAGGGATTGTTCCTGGATTTCGAGGAAGATAAACAGGTGGGAAGTCAAGTGCTGACAACTGACCTAGTTCCCTCCTTTGCGAATACAGGTCACGGCTCCATCTTGTTTTATTTCCTTAGCACATCGGGGCCTAAGTAATGGTGGTAGTTGTGTCTCCTCCTCTAATTTCCTTTAATCTGACCTTTGAAAAAAAAATGCCTCCATTGGAAATCATATGCAACATGTTTGTGCCATTATTATGACTTCCAAATTCAATGCATGCATTTTTATTCGTCCATATTTTGGTACTGCTTTTAAGAATTTCCTTAACCTGAGGGAAAATCATTTTCATGTGCTATGGGAGGTTTGAGGGCTTATCTTTTCTTTAGTATTTTCATTTGAAACTCTTAGGATTATACTGCAGAGTGTAAAGATTTTAATTTCTGCTGTGTGGTTTGCCTCAGGGACAAGATCATCTCTTTTTCAACTTCCCTTGCTTCTCTGTATTTATAGTAACCAAAAATCATGAGGGTTTTTAAAAATCCCTTTGATCCTCTCTCTTTATATTTCATGTCATTTGGTATATTAAGCCATCTTTCTTCTCACCCATTTTAGGTAAAAGAAATTTAAAAAGTGTAATAAATACAGTGCATTACAGCATATATGTAGAACACCCTGAGAGGCTTTCAAGATACAAATAAACATCATTTTCAACACCGCAAATAAATGTGTCAAAGTGGGAATAAATCATTAATTTCCACTGTATATCTATCGATTTAAGCAGTGAAACAGTACTTATAACCTTTTACTGAAAAAGGAAACCAGATAGTCAGTAGTGACTGACAGATCCATTGCCCAATAATGTTGCAGAATAAACCATTTACTCACCCAGTGCCTCAATGTTTTGCAATACATAAGATGACAAATTAGTGGCTGCAGTGGAATAAAATCACAAACCATGGGGGGGGGATCAGTGGGAAAGATATTATACCAGCATTAATTCTTAGAATAGGCGCACTGCTTTGGAAGCAAAAAAAATCAAGGTGAATTTATGTGTCAGTTTTTTGTTTGACGGCTTCTGTGTTGCCGAACTTTAACATGGTAAGGCCAGGTAGAAAGCATTTACTGTACCAGATGTCTTATTTGTATATTTTAGGAATTTCCATTCTGCCTTTTCACCAAAGTGACACTCAGGGTGACATACAAGATTTCAAACCAGTTACAAGCCCACAATACATTCTCAAAGCACAAAAACAGAAACAACAAAAAAGCATAAAAGCTAAAGCAATAGACAGCAGTGCTCAAATGCATAGATAGTAAAGCAGCAATATAAACGCCAGGTTAGTAAAAGAATAAAAGTAGACCAGTCCACTCATCAAAATATAAGGGAACAAAAACCCAGAACACAAAAAAGATTGGCACTCAACACTAAAATAATCAACAAAACACAGTTTTCGATTAGCCTTTACCAAAAGCTCTCTATAAAAGTCCAGTCTTCATTAAGAAAGGACAAAACTCATTTCTTGGCACATGGAATTCCAAAGCCTATGGGCTTCTGCTGAAAAGCACTACTCCACATGCCAGGTTTAAAACCACTTGCATTCACATGCAAGTTATGCACCCTCCTGGGCCAGGGATAAGGTATGAAAATGACCGAGTGGCCTCAAGGGCCTTTAAAAGAAAATCATTATCCACATGGATTTTAAAATGAGAGAGATAAATGCTTTCCACATGGCCTTGTCATGTTTAAAGCAGGACTGTGAAACAGCTGTTCCAGATCAAGTACCATAAATTCACCTTCCATATCCCAATAGCATCTCAAAAAGAATATTTTCAAGACAATTCACAATTCACAACCTGAACCTTCTTCTCTGCACTGAGTGGTTTGCTTGTGATCTGATTATGGGGCTGGAAGTTCAGACTTTGTTGTTAGGGTTGCCAGGTCCCCTTGGCTTGCTGGTGGGGGGGATTTGGGGGGTGTTCTGGGGGTGGATGGGGACATTGCATGGCAACACTCTGCATGTTCGGCAAAATTCTATTTTTTTAATCCTAAAACCGTATAGTTTTGCCCAAAAAGTAGAGTGTTGCCATGCAACATCCCTGTTTGGGGGTGGGGGTTCCCCTGCCAGCCAGGTGGCCAAAAGTGGGCAGAAGCCCAAAAAATCAGGGGAACCCCCACCCAAACTGGGATTGTGGCAACCCTACTTGTCATAGTCAGATCACTGTCTTCTGAAGGCACAGTTGAGCTTGTTGTCTCCTCCCTGCAGGGAAAGTGGCCTGGTTTGGATGGTCCACCCTTGAAGATTCATGGATCCTGTTGGTTTCCAGGTGGTTCAGGGGGATTTTGAGAGCCTCCTTGGTGACCCTGTGGCAGCATGGAATGATGGGCTGACTGGGACCATAAACAGAGTTGCTCCTTGGCATCCTCTTCCATGCCTTGTGATACTCCTAATTCCTTGATTTACCAGGGAGCTGGGTGACATGAAGCGACTGGAAGATGACTAGAATTGGTAGAAGACTCATTGGTAGAAGAATCAGACAGAACACATTGTAAAGCCCATTTGTAGGCCTATGAGGTGGCAGCGATAGCAGTGAAGACTTTCTTCTCTGCCAACTTTGCTTCAGCAAAATTTCATCCAGCTCCATTGTTCAAAGTGGCTCATTACTTGATAACACTTAAGTCTGACCCTGCGGGTGATGAAAATTTGGCCCCCAGCTGTGGTGCTTGGAGGCCAAGTTGAGGGCAGATCCAGTACCTGAGGTGTCAGAAGTGCCTGCTTGTGGTTTTGTTCTGGTAGATCCTGTCTATAGATGCTGAGAGCCCCTGGGAACAGCCCCTCAGAGAGGGACCTGTCGATAATGTCCCTAAGGGTGCCTCAAAACCCCTTGCAGCCAGCTTTAATTAGCCAGGAGGGGCACGGATCAAGACTGCAAGTGGTTGGGCGTACCGTTGAGATCAGTCTGTCAACTTCCTCAAGGCTTTGTTTAAATTTGGATGGCATACAACCTTCCCTGTTAATACTGTTGGACCTCTCAGCAGTCTTTTACACAGTTGACAGCTCCATTCTTATCCACCTGCTTGAATATGGATATTAATGGCATAGCCCTTCAGTGGTTTCATTCTTTTCTGTGTGACCAGACACAAAGGTTTTCAACCAGAGGTGGTTAGGGTTAGGGAGGGAGTAACATTTGCTTTTTCAGAGCAGGTTAAGAGCTTGGGGGTGCTCATGGACCTTGCCTTTGTGTTTGAAAAGCAGCTTGGCATGGTGGCCAGGAGCTCTTTCTATCAGCTGCATCTGATTTGGCAACTTTCTCATTACCTAGACTCAGCTGATCTGGCCATGCTGATCCATGCTTCTGTAACCTCATGGTTGGATTACTGCAACATGCTGGTACATGGGGCTGCCCTTGAGGACAAACTGGTCCAGAATGCAGCAGCTCGAATGCTGTCAGGGACTAGCTTCAGGGATCATATGTTGCCCATTTTGAAACAGCTTCATTGGCTGCCAGTCTGTTTCCAAGTTCAATTCAAGATGCTGGTTATGACCTTTAAGGCCCTTCACAGCTAGGACCCACATATTTGAAGGTCTGTCTCCTTCCATATGACCCTGTGACCAACTATAGTCTTCAGGCAACAATTTGTTGGCTATCCCACCACTTAGGCTATCCCACCATCTAGCATCAATCAGAACCTGGGCCATTTCCATGATGGCTCTGGCATGGCGGAATGGGCACCCAAAAGAGGTGAGAGAAGTCCCTTCCTTGGAGGTCTTTAGGAGGCACTGCAAGGCCTGCCTGTTTGCCAAGGGTCTTGAGGGGGGTTGAATAACAGGCATCTTTTATGTGGGGAGGGATTTGGAGATTGTGATTTTATCTTTGGTTTTAGCTGGGGATATTTTAATTATTATTGTAAGCCACCTTGAACCAAGAGGAAAGATGGGGTATAAATGTTTTAATGAATAAAGTGCAGCTCTGAGTCCATGAATGATGAGTTGTTCAGTGATGAACAGGTACATCTGAATCAGACCTTATTTTCAAAGAAAGTTGCTCAGGACTGGAATACCCCCCCTTTTCAAATGGAAACGCCATTATATCTGTTTTGTTTGAGACGTTCTTAATTTCTTATGCATGAGTGGGATTTGATTGAATTTGAGGACAACTAGATGGCATTGATTACTGAGCCATTTTTGCTAACAGTGATTGCGGCTGCATCATATGAGTTTTCAGCCAGAGGCTTGAAAAAGTACAGAAATTGCAAGTAGATAAATAGGTACCACTTTGGTGGGAAGGTAACAGCGTTCCATGCGCCTTGGTGTTTAGTCATGCCGGCCACATGACCACGGAAACGTCTTCGGACAGCGTTGGCTCTTCGGCTTTGAAGCGGAGATGAGCACCGCAACCCTAGAGTCGGATTCAACTGGCTTTCGAGCAAGGGAACCTTTACCTTTATAGACTTAGCCACTTCACTGCTTTCTCCCAACTCCAAATCATTCATGAACATGTTAAAAAGCACCGGACCTAGTACTGAGCCCTGCAGTACCCCGCTGCTTACCACCTTCCACTGTGAAAACTCCCCATTTATACTCACTTTCTGGCCTATTATGTAAGGGTTTTTTCCTTTGCTTTCACCGTACCTGTTTGTGGGGTTTTCTTTGTTTTTCTGCATTGATTTTCCTCCCTTCAGTGCTCAGTTCACTTTCTAGTTGCTGTTTCCCCAGATTTTCTGAAAGTGCTTTTGTGCTGATTTTTCCCTTCCAAACTGAAGGCAATTTAAAGGCATACAGATTCTTTTGGATTTTCTCCACACACCTTTTTGCCACCTCTTGAAGGTCTTTCCCCACTCACATCAATGTCATCCCACCCTCTCAGCACCTTCCACCATCCTCCCACCTATATCGGTGTACAAGCTCAGCACCTTCCACCATCCTCCCACCTATATCGGTGTACAAGCTCAGCACCTTCCACCATCCTCCCACCTATATCGGTGTACAAGCTCCATTTCTCCCTCATTTTAATTTTTTTAAATTTTAACAAGTGGCATGAGTCTAGCAATATGAGACTATTGCTAGGCTCAGATCACTGAATTTTTTAAAAAAATTAAATGACGAGGGGGCAGTTTAAAAGGAACGGCACAAGGTTTAGTTCCCTGCTGGTATTGACTTGAAGGGGAGATTGGAGAGGAAGCAAATGTCAGTGTCCCCAGTGCAAAAAAAAAAAAGTATTTCAGTGCCGCATGCAAAAAAAAAAATAGAAGGGGGGGATCATCAGCATGGAATGAAATTAACATGAGGTGTAAAGAGAGACAGTGGGATGGGAAGCCTAAAGCTTTGAAAACAGTTTTCCCTTTAATGCTTTAGTGAACAAAGTTGGGGGGGGGGAGGCATTTTGGCAATTTCCAGAAGCCTAATATTAAAATTGCAGCTGAGCCACATGGACCTTCTGCAAACTGCCAAACTTAAGAATCACTTTGGATCGATTCATTTGGAGAACAGAGTGCAATCTGCACAGGACAGGCTCTAAAAAAACTGCCAAGATCATGACAAGAGTGCAGGATCAAATCAGAGAATCACAAAGAGAAAACCACGTAAATTTGCAAGGAAGGACAGAAAATTAGTGCTACTATGCAGCTGTGCTAGGGCATTGGCTACAATACCCCTATTTTTTCAATTTAGTGACACAAGACTAAAAAAAGCTCTCCACAGCTTTTACCATAGGACTTCTCCCCCATACAAACTGCAGCCCTGTGCAAAGCACAGTGGAGTTGCAGTCAACTTTGCAGAGGCACATGCATGCATGCACACACACATTGTCAACAATGACAGCTTGCAATGCCAGTGGGTTCTACCATGCATTCTGTACACTCAATATGTTTCCCCATATTGTGAGATCGTGTGAATCATTCCCATTTTCCACAGTGGCTGATAAAACAGCAGAGAATCCCCTAGTGCTTGGCAATATAGAAAACTGGTCTTCGCAGCGACTTGTCAGTCTCAAAACAAGTCTGGTCAGTTTCAACATATGTCCCCCCCCCCCTTTGTCTGAATCCCTTTCTGTTCCATTTCATGTAATGAGCTTACACTAAAATACATGTGCAAATCCTGAACAATGAGGATTTAAATGGAAGGCGCTTGCTGGACGAGTCTGTGCAGCTGCAATAGGGCAATTGCATATCTTTTTAAAACCCTTTGGATGCCACCCCACACATGTCACAAGTAAGGTTCCACCCCAATTTAGAAAAGTGCATTTTTAAAATTGTATTTGCAGAGTAAATACACCAGAGGAAAAAGAATGGTACAAAAGGTGGGCACAGAATCCAAAGTCAAGAGTAAAGGCTTACTGTTCTGAAAATCTGTGGTAAGATGTGCATTCATAATGGACCTTTGTTTCCTGTTAATTAACCAGTATTTAATCCACAAAGGAACTTGTCCACTTGCACCATGACTGCTGAGTTTACTTAGGAGCCTTTGATGAAGAACTTTTATCAAAAGCTTTTTGAAAGTCTAGGTAAACAACACCTACTGGCTCACCCTTGTCTACATGTTTGTTCACCCCCTCAAAGAACTTTAAAAGGTTAGTGAGATTTTCCCTTACAGAATCCATGTTGCTTCTTCCTCAATCACTTTTGTTCATCAATGTGCCTACTAATTCTATCTTTAGTAATGGATTCCATCAACTTAACCAATATCAGTGTTAGACTGACTGGCTTGTAATTTCCCAGATCTCTTCTAGAACCTTTTTTTTAAAAAAAGATGTGAGTTACATTGGCTACCTTCCTATCTTTGGGAATGTAGCCAGATTTTAGTGATTTATAGATGGAGACAGACAACACAACTCATAATCCATGACAAAAGATTATTTCCCAAGCAGTCATATTCTATGCCTAGACCTCAACAGTAATGTCGCTTTCCCAATTCTTTGGTGATGGTGGAAAGTGCCATCAACTTATGGTGGTTTGCCATTGCCTGCCTCTGTGTCATGACCAGTGTTCCCTCTAAGCTGAGTTAGTGTGAGCTAGCTCACAGTTTTTTAGCCTCCGGCTCACACATTTTTGTCCTAGCTCAAGAAGGATAGCTCCAGTGCAAACTAACTGAGGCAGCAGCCAAATCGCTCGCTCACAACTTTAATGCCAGTAGCTCACAAAGTAGAATTTTTGCTCACAAGACTCCACAGCTTATAGGGAACATTGGTCATGACCCTCGTATTTCTTGGAAGTCTCCCATCCAAATACTAGCCAGGGGTTACCCTGCTTAACTTTCAAAATGTGTCAATATTGGGCTAGCCTGGGCCATCTAGGTCAGAGCACAAATTCTTTTCCCTTTTTTTTTTTTTTTTGAGGTTTACAGGTTTTTTTATTAAACATTTTTATTAAACAAAGAGGAGCTGAACAAGGGCTGAGTTCAGACTGGCAGTTAGGTTCACTATAGGCACGTTTCACAAACAGATTAAAGGGGCTGGTTCACACAGCCACAGCTGTCAGGCGATCCCGCTTCCCGTAAGTGTGCACACTAAAAGCTGCAAACAAACCGCGTTGATAATGTAAACTGGCTGATCCAGCAGGGATGCACATAAGCACCCATGTGCAATATGTGCTGGAGCTGCCTGCATCCTCGGCATCTGTGGTGACTCACCTCTTGGCCTCACTCTGGCACCAGGAAGGTGCAGTTGATTGCCCTGGAGAGGCAGCAGTGATGTGACCGGATGTGTGCTGATCTACCACCCAATGGAGGGTGGGGGCGGGCACAACGGGATCCTGCCCCAATTGCTGATGTTGTGCTGTGCCTATGCACATAGGCACATGTCGCCGGAGTGAAAAAAAGCCACTTACAGCTGTGCCTCTGCCAGGTGTGGGCCAACAGTGTGAATGCTCCCTTGCGCCTCCTCCCCGGTATTCTCCCCAGTAGGTGCAGTGCGACCGGGAATCCCCGGCCCAACTTGGTCTGGGTCTTTTTGCCCCGCCCCCCTCGCGCTTCATACTGCCAGTCTGTCCTCAGCCAAGAACAGTTCATTTGTGATACATTACTTTCTCAGATGCTGTTGGTTTGACATATTTATAAAGCTACCATTATCAACAATAGGACAATAAGTATATCAATCTTAAACATTTTTGGCACTTTATCATTAGTTATCATATAATCTAATAATAGGTACCAAATTGCCAGAAACAGAGCTTTTTGCCTCGCATTGTCCGATAGGGCATTCTTCTAAGCAATCTTTTCCATCTCATAGAATTGCCAGATTTTGTCATACCAGAGTGTGAGTGTTGGAGGTAGGTTATTTTTCCATCTAATGGCGATAGAGGCTCTGGCAGCTGCCAACAGAAAATCAATTAGTATTTTTTTTGAACTTGGCAGATCACAATTTTCCCAGAGAGATAGTTACAATAATTCTGGCTTATTCAGAATAAGGTAACCTGTTATAGTATTAATAAGTTCAATTATCAGATTCCAAAATTGAGCTAATCACAGCCACAGCCACCAACACCAATTCTTTAGGGAACCGAAACCAGTTTATGTACTGGTGCACTAATAGGCAACCAAATAAATAGATTTTGTTTTTACACTGGCAGGTGGAAATAAAGTTCCACTCAGAGGTTAGCAATAACATGGAATTGGTCTCTAAGGTATGGTGCTCAAAGAATTATAGTCAAGATTCTTTCTGTCCTTCTACTTTTAAAAGTGTCAGAATTATCAAAATATTATTACCAGATTTAAATACTAGTGAAGCTATGCTTCTGACAGGTGAAGTTTTGAACTAAAAACTCAGTTGGCATTGAAGAAAAACAAAACCAGACAGATCAGTGCTAAAACAAACTCATAATTACCAATGAGGTAGACATCAAGTAAGAAGATTAATTGGTTTATCAAGATGAAGAGTAACAAAATCACAGCTGAGCTTTCTAAGAATCTAGATTATTAAGAATTACAATGTCTGGTTATTTGCCATGTTAATGGTTTAAGATGATATTGATGTACTATTATACACGCTGTGTGACTGGACTTGGCTTCTGAAATCAAGCTACAGTGCAATGGACAACTCTCTTCTAGACAGACTGTATTTGCAAACATTTAATACTGATAATTCTCAGTTAGGCTTAATGAAATCACTGTCTTATCCAACACCCCTTATGATACTTTTGAAAATGAGCTTTAGATAATCTTGAAGTGCCACAGTTAATCTTTCTCCTTCCTTGTAGCACCCTAATTAAGTCTGGCTGTTGACACTTTTTCACCTACTTTTAGGCTTGACAAATCTCTATATTTAGGTCACCTATAATCCCTTTGCTTCTGTGCTTGCATTTATGTTGCTTAAAGCACAAAGATTATTAATTGCAAAATACACATATGATTGCTACAAACAAATATTTAAATTGAATCCACCTTAGCATAGTCTATTGTTTTAGATCGCTTGATGAAAATAATTAACTTTCATTAGATATTTATAACTAGCATTTATATAGTACTTCCAATGCTCAAAATCTTTACAAGGATTACAGTCATTACAAGAATTCTATAAGGCAGGCCGATATTATCATTATCAGATTTATAATGGGGACTGATGCTGGCAGAAAGTCATTTGAATAAGGTCACCTAGTGAATTTGTGATCACGATGAGACCTCCAGGATCATACAGCTCATGTTCTCAGCCATTATGCTCATCAAAGTACATCAAACATCTTCTCCCTTTAATGAATGAAAAGTCTAATCTCTCCTTATATATAATTCTGTTTTGGTCATGGACTCTCGACACATGCCCGAATCAGTTCACTCCCTGATGTGTCACTCACCAGGGGGCTCTCTCCACTGGCTGCATGGCTGACGGTGTTCCTGTGGTCCCGCCCACAGAACCCATGCCCAGCAACTCGCCCTCATTATGCCTCACTCACCACCACTCCAGCACCTTCTTGGAGACTAGGTGGGAGCTGGGGAGCCGGGGCGGCCAGGAGGTGGCGGTGGTGGAAGCTTCCTCTCCCTGCGGGCACGAGGATGAATCATGGTGTTGCCACGGCTGCTTGCTTGCGCCACGGGCCCCAACAGGACTCCCTCACTCACTGCTCTCCTTCACTGGGAGGTCGGGGGACGAGGAGGAGGTGGGGCACTGGCATCTGTCTACAGCTCGTTGTGTTTTGTCCCACAACGGGCTGCCTCTTGAACTTACTGGGGGGCCTCTGAGAAGGCTGGGTGGTGTTGGGCCTCTTCTTCTTCTTCTCTTCTTCAGTAGCGCCCCTCACCAGCCCGTCTTCACCCCCCCACCTAGCTGGCTTCTGAAGCTGCAGAGAGGCGTCCGGGAGGGGTGGCTGCCGTGGGCCCTCTCCTTTGGTGCTGTGGGGCCCTCTCCTTTGGTGCTGTGACGCCTGTTGCCAGCCCGTCTCCCCTCGTGCCTTTCATATAACTATTTGCGGGGAGGCTGCGCGCCATGGCTGCAGGCAGGGGTGCTCTCCCAAACCCTCTGTCTAGAGGCCGTTGTATTTATTTCCACAATGGGCCCTCTTGCTAGTTATGAATAACACCATTTATGAAAAGAACGTGGAATCTTAAACACTAAAAACTTTATTATGCCACCAACTAAGTCCAAAGAACACAATGTTACACTCAGTTGACATATTTCTACCCAGGGACATTTCCACATGGGTTCTCTGCCTGTGCTACCTCAGGTGCCTCACTAATACATCATTATGCTGTGGGGAAGCAGGAAAAATTTTTTCCCAAGAACATTGAGGCGGCCATGTGGAAATGACCAGCATCCCCAGCTTTCCTCCTATCTTTCTGAAACCTGATTTACTATGAAGGTTTGAGAAAGATTGCAGTAAAGCCTTGATGTCTATCATGTGGGTGGGAGAGTTCATATTCTCTTGCCCCCATGACAGCTACCATGAGGATAGCATCGGGGAAAATGGTTGTCATGTAGGCAGGAAAATCCAAACTTGGTTACAGGTAGAAGTTCTGCCAAGAATCTCCACCTATACCATTCCTCAAGTCTACATGGGAAAGAATCTATAAGAGAAAACCCTCATGATTTAAAAGAAGGGCAGTGCTATGAATAGGTGGTTTAGTTTCTTTTTTGTTCACCTCTGTTGTCGCTGTGAGACTTTTCATTTTGCCCAGTTTGTTGCTTATGTTCCCAATTCATTTGTTTCCTCTTATGCCATTTTTTTCACCATGCAAATGTGCATGGTGAAATGTGCATGCAACTGGCACAAAAACAGTGTAACAAGCTGCATACATTAACTGGGAAATTAATGCATACAAATATTCACTAATTCAATTCACACAAGAGGCAAGAACCAAAAGAACAATGTTTTAGGCAAGGGAGGGAGGCTGTGAAAATATAATAGCATCCTTATTTTGAACTGCCTCCTGGTAGTCTTGCCATGGTTTTTTGGGTTTTCATCTAGCACAAGGCCCTGTCCTCTTTCAAAAGAATAGTTGAAGCCAGGCTATATTGGCAAGCTCCACTGACTCCCCCTTTGCCCCCATAGATGGAAGAAAGAGTCATACAACCGTAGTTGGGAAACTAAAGGCCACTTTATTTATTTACAAAACAATGGCAAGGGCAAGCAGTATGCAGTGGCATGGACAAGGCCTGAGGTCACCAAAACCCCACCCTTGCCATAATACGGGCAATGCACCTAGCCCCTGGGGTGAAGTCCGCTGTAAGCGGCTCAAGCCCAGGCAGCCCAGCCATGGAATATGCCGTGGTGACCCCTCACCCACAGCCGCATGGCCTGCATAGAAGATCCATCATAGCAATCCAAAAGGCAGTCTGCCCTCCTCATCCCTGGCCGCACGGCCACAGTGATGATTCTGACAGACCCCAATACCCTCTAGGGTTGCTGATTGGTGCTTACCAAGCCACAACATATTTCCCTTAAGCCAAACTCAGCCACCACAAGGGTCAAGCCTCTGCTTCGACCCCTGTGCCCACTACACCCCTAAAACTGCCAGAAGCCCTTGCCACAAATACTGCAGAAAAATATCATTCCCTTTTTCTGACAGGTGAACGCCATCACCCCTGTACAGGTCTGTGCAGTCAGCCTGAATTTTGGGGTGTGGCAAGTAGTGGCCTAAGCCAACTTTCAAGATGTGTCTGATCTCCACATTATCCTTGCACCGCATTCTCTGGATCCCTTTGGGATAGAAAGCACGCCGCCATTCCCTGTGCGGTATCATGGCGGACCAAACAATAGTTGTATTTGGCCACTGGTGCTGAATAAAATTGAAATCATCCTGGGCCTGCAAAACTAGGGCCTTTCCTTTCAAGAATCCCAAATCATTGCCACCCAGGTGGATAACAAGAACATCGGGTGGTGAGCCAGTGCCCTTTCTAAACAGAAGATGGAGAAGGCCAACCCAGCATAGGCCCCTGTGCCCCCTCCATTCAACCATGGCCCATCTACTAAGGCCCAACTGAGAGCCGATGGCTGATCTGTTTGCTCGGTGAGCTGCCCAGAAACTGAAATTATGTCCGCAGATGAGAATCCTTCTCCTCCTGCCACAGAAAACAGCACCTAAAAAGAGAAGACAGTGAACCAACGAACCCAATGAGAAACAGATCACAACATAGCAAGGGAACACATGTAACCCTTATAGGCAGAAGATCTCCAGCGCCCTACACGCTGAACATCAGCTGCTGAATAGCCCAGGGCAGCCACAGTAGAAGCAGCGCCAATCCAAAAAGAGTGAGTTCCAAACTTCACCCCGGAAAGGCCCAACTTGCCCGAAGCCCAGGTGGTAACTGCCCAAAGCTGATGTTTGATCAGCAGACTCCCATCTGAATGCCTAAAGAGGCAGCCGGCTTCCCTTCCTCGTAAAGCCAAGTACTGAGACAGGGCCAAAACTGGTCAGAGTTCCCTATAGGAACAAATACCCAGTTTAATCACAGATCCCTTATGCTTTTGATCCATCTTGAAGCTCCTAATGGTAACCTGCACCCCGGTATCCTGAAATTGAATATCAGACACCAGCAAGGCTTTCCCAGACTGGTCGGCCTTAGACTAGGCTACTAATTCACTTACCTGGAGAGCCCCCAAAAATGCAAGCAAAGAGGCTGTGTGAAAAAGGCATGCCTCAAAACCTGAAGTGCAAACGTCACTCCAGGTCACTCGCAATCCCTTAAGGACCACCAGGGAAATGGGATGCCTTTCATCTTTCCTAGCTCCACTTTCACGTGACCAACCCTTGAGCATCTGCCTGATTCTGAAGTCATTGGTGACTTCTGTGAAGCCCAAGGCTTTGCTGGCAAAAGCCAGAGCGGAAAGTCGGCCCCTGCTAGAACGGACATCTAAGCCAGTCTCTTTCAAGGAAACACAGTAGTGGATTAGCTGCTCCACAGTAATAGGCCAGACCTTAGGATAACACTCCTCAGACCTGAAGACATTGAACTGGCGAACTGCTCGCTCATATCCTTTCCTCATGCTAGGGGCATTGGTGAGGCATATCGCCCTGCAAGCCTCAACCCTCCAACCTGCCAGAGTTCCTGGGGCATTGCCCCCCAGACGGAAGAAAGAGTCAGACAACCAAGGTTGGATGAAACTAAGGCCACTTTATTTAACATATTGAAAGTGCTTGCAAAGGCAAGCATAAACAGTGGCACAGTCAAGGCCTGGTGTCGCTTTGACCCCATCCTTAACCGTATAACAGTCAAGACACCAAGGCCTCGGGTTGGAGCCAACTGTAAGTTGCTTGCAAACCCAGCCAAGCCAATGATTGGGATGTGCCTTCAGGAGTCCTCAAATACCTCCGCACGGCCAGCGCCGACTCTCCGTCATGGCCATCCCCATAGGCAGTCTGCAAGCCAGTGAGAGCCAGTTTGGTATAGTGGTTAAGTGCGCGGACTCTAATCTGGGAGAACCGGGTTTGATTCCCCACTCCTCCACTCTCACCTGGCTGGATGACCTTGGGCAAGCCACAGTTCTGATAAGAGCTGTTCTTGAGCTGTCAGAGCTCTCTCAGCCCCACCTACTTCACAGGGTGTCTGATGTGGGGAGGGGAAGGGAAAAGCATTTGTAAGCCGCTCTGAGACACCTTTGGGTAGTGAAGGGCGGGGTATAAATCCAAACTCTTCTTCTTCTTCTTCTTCTTCTTCTTCAAGCCTTATCCCTGGCCACATGGACGCAGGGTTGATCCCGCAGATCCCTCTACCCCCACCCATGGGGTTATTGATTGGTGCTGAAACTTTATCCACTGAAAGCCACTGAACTTTATCTAGACCTAATTCTGCCACCACAAGGGCCAACCCTCTGCTTAGGCCCCTGCACCCACTCAAATACCTAAGACTAGCTGAAGCCATTGCCGTAAATCCTGAAGGAAAATGTCACTTCCCTTCTCAGAAAGGTAAATGCCATCGCCCCCTGTACAGGTCCGGGCAATCAAGCCGAATCTGGGGTGAGGCAAGTAGTGGCCCAACCCAACCTTTAAATATTTCGGAGCTCCCCATTGGCCTTACGGCGAGCTCACTCAATCCCCTTGGGATCTGAAACTAAAGGCCCCTTTTATTTTAATAAAACCAATTCCAATAACCTTTATTGTCATAACAATAACTTTAAAAAGAAAATAGTACAAATCAGCCCATATGCCAACAAATAGAAACAATGAGAAGACCTATCAGTATGAAGCAGCATGGTCAAGGCCTGGGGTCACTCAAACTCAAACCCCACCCTTGCCATAAGACAGCCCCCCAGGATGTAGCCCACTGTAAGCGGCTCGCACCCGAGCAGCCCAGCATCGGAACATGCCATGATGATCCCTCATCCACCGCTACATGGCCTGTGTAGAGTATCCATCAAAGGCACTCCCAAGGATGCCAGGCTGGCTATAACCAGGGCGAGGGCTTTCTCAGTGGTGGCTCCTCTCTGGTGAAATGAGCTCCCAGAAGAGATCAGGGCCCTGC